>NW_026652299.1:10771489-10851653 GCF_009828535.3 Hylobates moloch
TCTCTCAGATTGGCATTACTTAGAAAAATAACTTTCTTATATTTTGTTTAAATAAAAATAATTTTAGGTGATGGATCAGTTGGTGAACAATTCCTTTTTCCAAATAGTAAAATATGCAGTATATTTAGAATGTCCAGATTTATCTCTTTCGTGTGTGTGTGTGTGTGTGTATGTGTTTTTATGTATACACAGGCACATGTATGTGTGATTTGAGTCACAGAAAAAAAATATGTTGCCATGATCAAAAAGAGAAGCTATAGGGTAAGATAACTGCAATACTAATAAGTTATAAATGAACAAAAATAAAACTCTGTTGATTAACTGTATATAAGAAAATTTCAGGAAAATATTAATAGAGATGAAAAGATTGCATATTTCACTTTTGTATAGTTCATTTATATAGCTGATGTCAAGTAGTTATACCTAACATAGAATTAGAGCAAATAGAATGACTATCCTTTTTGTTACTAAGTTGTCCCAATAAAAAAATCACTTTAAGGAATTACAAGATAGAGATATTTCCATGTTTATTTCTAGGATTAATACAATTCAACAGTCTCAATATACTTCCTTGGGTCTAAAAAGGCATATCAACATAATTGGAAACCGTTAAGAGAATTTAAAAAGAGCTTAATTGGTATGAAATAATGGGTAGTGTGTTCATCCTCAGTTTTCCCAAGTCTGCCAGTTTAGATCACAGTAGGATTTTTCGTCATGGTGACAGAATTTTTCCAAATGCACTTAGAAATTCTTAGCATCTACAAAATGGGGGAGGCAGGGGATCTAATAAGAATATTTCAAGGGTCAGCAGCTTAGAAAAGATTTGAGACTTTATAAAGTTGTATATGAGATGACTGGATTAAACCTACACTTTAATTAATAAACTCAGGAACTTTCACATGACCCTAAAACAACCCATGTGGTGGGTTTTAACCTCGTTCATGAGGGAATTGGAACATTAGTTCAAGGCCCCCTCTCCTACTGTTAGAGCTTTACAAAAGATTTGTTTTTAAAGGCACATGCTTTTGTTTGAGACAGAACTTAAAGCTCAAAATCTCAAGGTCAGTCAACTTGCTATTACTAAACTTATGTGCAGCTAAATCATCTTCTGTAGATTTTGGGGTAATAATAAGCAGCAATAAAACATAGATGATTTGCATCAGGAAGACAAATTAGACCTAGCAAAACAAACTCAGTATGACTGTGCCCTTTAGAACAAAGTCAGTCCAATTACCTGTCTTAAAGAATAATAATTCATCTGAGATTAAATAAAGTCAGGAGTAGATCATTAACTGTGCCATGGGTTCTCATGGCTTTCAATCTGCTTTTTAATCACATAATTGATTATATACTTTTTGAAGCGGACAACATTTAAAATAGTAATGACCCAGAAAATAATTTCCTATACTTGGTATCAACACCCCCCAAAAATAGATATTTGGCACTTACTGTCAGGTTCATTAATGCATGAAGCCAGTAAGTGCGATGGCGGTGGTAATTGGCTTTTCTGTAATAAGTGCAAATGCACAGTTCTACCAAACAAATCTTTGCTTTCTTTAAAACTTCACAGCTGCCCCCTCTTTGACAGATAAGCACTTAGATAGGAGGACAAAGCAGAATGAAACTAGAATTTATAGAACTCCCAAATCTGAGGAAGTGTCTATACTGTGGCTGGGTGTAATAACATGTATGCATTTTTGTTGTTTTTTAATGTCTTAGTTGGATGTATTGGACAGACTGGGAGGAAGATGAAATAGATGACAGCGTGGGAAGGATTGAGAAGGCCTGGATGGATGGATTCAATCGGCAGATTTTTGTGACTTCAAAGATGCTGTGGCCAAACGGTTTAACTCTGGACTTTCACACCAACACATTATACTGGTGTGATGCCTATTACGATCATATTGAAAAAGTGTTTTTGAATGGAACTCACAGGAAGGTAAAAGACAAATGCTGCTGTTTTTAACCCACAGGCTTCTTTTTTTCACAGAGCCTTGTTGTGTTGTGTTAAAAATACTTTCAAGTTTATTTTTACTCCTCTGAGGTGGCTGCCAATAGTCTCCATGGGGTGGCTGAAGGAGGCTGAGCATTAAGTAGTGCAGCTGGCACTTGCCTCTGGGAGACCAGGCCCAGCTCACTGTGGTATGCCAGGATTTGTGGGATTTTTAAAAGCAGCTCTCAGGATATCAGAGCTGTTTTAAAATGCAGTTTTTCTACATTATTGCTGAGTTTTCTATAACCAAGCAACCCCACTCTATTAAAATATGTTCAATATTTTGAGCTGAAGTTAAACATTATGTATTATGAGGAAGTAATTACATTGTATTTAGTTAGGTAACTTGGTGACATTGAAACTTAAACACATAGTAGGAATGAGCTGAACTTCAAGCTTATTGGTATGAAGAGGTATCAGTTTCCTCTTGCTTTTTTGCTACAGTAACTGCAAAATGATTTTGAAATTCTTAGGTAAAATTGAGGATGATGCAGTTGTCTGTGAGACAGAGGCACAGCTGACAAAACAAAACCTCTCTATTTCGTGTTTTAATTACCTAATTACACATAACACCAATAACTGACTTTAACTGTGAGTTAAATAATAGAAAAAGGGAATGTTAGAAATGACCAAAATGCTTCCTTTAAGTTACATTGCTTTTCTTTTTGGAAAGAAAAACTGCACATTTGGCTAAGCCTGCTCCTTATGGATTCTGTTTTAGAAAGAAGTACTACACTCATCAGTTAAGACTGTTCTGTTGTTGATTGACTCTAACAATACTGTAAATATTTTCTCCAAATAAGTACAATTGGTTGGCATTTAACCTAATGTCACATACTTAACAGGTGCTAGATAAACCTTTATGCTTCTTTAGAAGATGTTGGTATATAAACAATAAACATAATGCTTTCATGGCCAGCATATTTTAGCCTACATAAAGGTGAGAAAAAAATGAAGAAACCATGTCAATTATTCAATATATGATAATTTGGTAAGAAGAATCCAGTTAAAAGGAGCAAAATTTAAATTTATGACCCTAAATTATTTAGATAATTTTCTCAATTCTCTAATATTAAATGAAGTGAATACAAAATCTTTTTCATCTTGTATTCAATATGTTTTTATTTATGGTGAAAGGTGAAAAAGTATTATCATTATTGAGGTATAATTTATTCCCCTTCTACAATCCTACATGTGAAACTGGACTTAAACGTTCATCACATGATTCCTCCATTTAAGGAACAACAAAACAATATAACTAGAATGTAAATGAATATATTAACATAATCATAATTTAATTTGCCAGTGAGTTTTTATCTGTTTACTAATAATAAATGTGTCTGTGTTTAAATTAAAATCTTTACCATCTTTTCTGCCAGATCCAAGATTTCTTCAATTTGCATTGGCCCAATTAAAGTAGGAGGATCCTTTTGACTCCCAATGCTGTTTGAACATATTCTATTTGTTGGTTATTGGATAAGCAATGTTGTAATACACATGATTATTCAGCTTGCTTGATTTCTATCCCAGGATATGGTACTGAGATATCATAAGCAAAAGAAACAGGAATGAGAGTAGGGAAAAGTCATTTTAGTATTTGCATTGTTAACCATATTTTTTGTGCCATAGATGAAATAATTTACATCAATAAAATAGATGGTTTAATAATAAATAATAAATTGTTTAGATAAAATAGATGGTTTCCTTCAAATAGCATGCCCTAAAACAAACAAAAAATATGCTCACATTGTGAAATCCATTTTTTAAATCTATCAGAGAAAATGAGTTGATATTATATTATTATGTTATACTTATTGAATATCACTTTCTCTAAATATCTAGTTATGTTTCTAAAGGTCAGTTCTGATTTTTCACAATGTGTTTATATTTTACAGATTGTTTACAGTGGGAGAGAGTTGAACCACCCCTTTGGACTGTCGCATCATGGAAATTATGTGTTCTGGACTGATTATATGAATGGTTCCATTTTTCAACTAGATTTGATAACGAGTGAGGTGACGTTGCTGAGGCATGAAAGACCACCCCTATTTGGGCTTCAGATTTATGATCCACGAAAGCAACAAGGTATTAAAAAACAAATAAAAATGCTTCTGAGATTCACATATAATAATACTTCACAGAAGTTATAAAAGATTTATCTTGACAGTGTTGCTAAAGTTTTATGATAAAAGATGTCAAATTCGCTCCAAAGTCAATCAAATCAGACTTTGTTATCATAGAAATTTACTTTTTGTTGTTCTAAATATCCTGAGTGATTATCCCTGGGAATTCCATATGAGGGAAGTTTAAGGTTTTCTCCAAGTATGTCCTTCTCTTCATGGGATTTTCATTGAAGAAGGCTATTAGTTATTTAAAGTAAAACAATTCTTTTAATGTTTTCAAAGAGTAAGTATTGTTAAATGTGAGAACTTCCTTAGTTTGAAAAAAACTGTTGAAAATTGAAGATGTAGTATACAAGAAAAATGTTATTTTTAAAAGTATCTTAGTATGTTTATCTGATTAGTTTCAATGTATATTAAGCAACATGTAATTATTTTAGATGACACAAAAGTAAAACCATCTATCACAATATTCATGTCTTCTTAAAATCAGATAATATTATTTTATATTTTATTTGTGTGAGTTATTAATACTTATTAGGACATCTACACATAGCATTACTCAGAATTTAGGTATTGAACAAAGAAAACCGTTTAGTAAATTATGTGGTAGGTTTTTTATGAGTCTAGTCATCGTTCCTTTTTTAATAGATATATCCTTGTAAAAATTTAATGAGTATGTAGTTCAATACATTTAAGATGAATAAATTATATTATGAATTTCCTAACACATATGCTATCGATTGGAAATTATCTGGCAACAGAGTTTTTGAAGATATTTCAGCTAAAACAGCGATCCTAAAGCAAACTATCTCATTCAAAAGCTTAACTTTTTTCCCACTATATTAAAATTGCTTCAATGGAATACAAATTCAATTTTATAAAATAATGGAAATGTGTACATGAGAAATATCAATAGCTGATAAAAGATAAAATTATCTTTTAAAAGAATGAAACAAATTATTTGGATGGCACAAGCCATAGCTATGGACAAGAAATGAAGAATAGAGATAATTGCCTGGATAGATTAAAAGGTAATATTTTGCTATATTCATATAAACCCTTCACCCCCACCACACTACCATAGTTTGCCTGTACTGAACAAGAGCCCAGGCTACGAATAGAAACAGTCCTTTTCATATTCTGAAGGATCTGCTTTTCAGGATTGTAGTCCTCTCTAACTTCACAATCCAATCAACATACGATCACATTTTCCATTTCCCTTCTCTTTAGAATTGTTCCTCTTGAATGTCATTGCTGAATTTCCGTCGCCAAAGTCCATAACATTTTTAACATCTTCAGAGTTTTTGAGCTTCCACTTGCTTTAGTGAGTTGTTTAACTAAATGCAACACATGTAGTGAAAAATGCTCTGGGCTTAGATCTGTCTCCTAACATCTCCTTTTAAAACTTGGGACTCATCATGAAAGATTTAAAAAAATAAGAAATACTTTATTCATAACATTTCCCTGATGGTTAAATAGCTATTTGTTATTTAAAAGCAGAACTTACATAGCACTGTGCCTGACAAACAAATTATGATAGGTAACTTGCCCCTACGATTTCTCTAATAGGAGGTATTTGTTTTTAAGGTTGCCCTACATATAGGCATTTTAAATAAATACTCAATGGAATAATGTATCATAATAATATACAATGAGGTACATAACTCTGATAGGGAATATTTTTGGTGTTCTGAAAGGTGCCATTGATGTATAATAGTGCAATGTTATTCCTTAGATGGACAATGATCTTTTAAAAGTGCTTTTCCCCATTTTAATTGAAGGGACATTAAAATAAAAAATGAGCTCTGATTACTAAATTCTTTTTCAATTTTTATTGTAGAAACCATAATGTTTTGTTTTATTGAGTGAATGTATTGAGAATAATTTATTGATAATTTTTATTAACTTAGGTGAATTAATCAATTGATTTGAGTTTTCTACCACTTCTTCATATAGCTAAGGATTACCTAGTACTTAACTATATGTTTGATCAAGCAATACAATATAGAAATTAAATTCCTGGTTAATACCATTTTTTCTCAGTCAAGAGACATTGATATTAGATAATCTAATTGAGTTCTAAATTTTTAGTATCTTCTACTACATTGATCAAAGTAGCTGAATTATAAAGCAAAATGCATTCCGATGTTCAGATGTGAGCACTTTGTCTTAATTATTATAATTGTCTCTCAGTGGTGTTACTCTTTGCCTTTTTTGAACATCAGATTTGATAAATATTTGAAAATAGATGATCTGTGTCCCATAAATGTTGGTTTCATATTGTCCTGTTAGACTGTTTTTTTTTTTTTTTCCTATGGATAAAATTCAGCAATTGAAGGCCGGGCGTGGTGGCTCACGCTTGTAATCCCAGCACTTTGGGAGGCCGAGGCGGGCAGATCACGAGGTCAGGAGATCGAGACCACGGTGAAACCCCATCTCTACTAAAAATACAAAAAAAATTAGCCGGGCGTGGTGGCGGGCGCCTGTAGTCCCAGCTACTCGGAGAGGCTGAGGCAGGAGAATGGCGTGAACCCGGGAGGCGGAGCTTGCAGTGAGCCGAGATCGCGCCACTGCACTCCAGCCTGGGCGACAGAGCAAGACTCTGTCTCAAAAAAAAAAAGAAAAAAAAGAAAAAAATTTAGCAATTGAATAGAAAACCAAATCTGAAAGTAGTACATATCTCCTTTGCCTAATGGAATAAAAGAAACTAATCTTATATAACCTTATAGCCTCTCTCTCTCTCTCTCAGAGAATACCAATTATATGACTTTATTTTTATATATAGTATATAGAAACTATATTTATTTATAGTTTTTATACATATGTATAGATAGTATTAATACACACACACACACATACATACACACACACACACACACACCATCTGACAAGACCACCATGAAAAATATTCAGGAATGCTAATAATGTAATTTCTAAATATTTTAGACTCAGTGTCAGAAAATTAGTCAACTAATCAGATCTCCCCTTACTCCTCATATTAGAAAAGACTTGTCAATAGCCAGGCACAGTGGCTAATGCCTGTAATCCCAGCACTTTGGCAGGCTGAGGTGGGTGGATTACCTGAGGTCAGGAGTTCAAGACCAGCCTGGCCAGTGTGGTGAAATCCCGTCACTACTAAAAATACAAAAATTAGCCAGGGGTGGTGACAAGAGACTGTAATCCTAGCTACTCAGGAGGCTAAGGCAGGAGAATCGCTTGAACTTAGGAGGTGGAGGTTGCAGTGAGCCGAGAATGTGCCACTGCACTCCAGCCTGGGTTACAGAGCAAAACTGCGTGTAAAAAAAAAGAGACTTGTCAAATTACTTGGAATATACCAGTGAATTTCAGGAAGGTAGATATAAATAGATAACATACTAAACAGAAAGCTACCTCTAGGAAAGAATTCTTAAGTAATTCTTAGGGATTTAGTGTAAGAATATTTTTCTCATATATTACTGTCATTTCTTTTGGTAAAATTTATAAGCTTTCCTTTTTCATTAACATTAGATATCTAGAACAAGTTTTAAAGCTTTCTTCTGCTACTCCTCATATAAAGAGCAGCAATTGTGTAAAATAACAGACTTTCTTTTTTATTTTCTAGGTTCAAAAGCACACTTTGATTTTTTGCACATTTTGGGGAATGAGATAATGAAAACTAAGTAATATTTTAATAAGGGTTGATTAAATGTATCCTATTATTTTATGACAAATAGGAGACATTTATTAACTAAGAACTAGCTGTAACTTAAAACTACTGGGAAATGGACTAAGCATTGTTATTTAATTTTCACAACATATATGTAACATAGGTACTATTGATTTATATTCTACATGTGAGAAACCCAAGCATCAGACAGACATAGCCACTGGCCCTCAAGAAACACAGTAAGCCAGGGATAAAACTGAGATTCAAATTCAGATGCATTTGACCATAAAGTATTTTTCTGTGTTTAATTTGTGTGGCCAATTTAATTTCTCAAAATTTTATATCTACTATACTTTTAGATAGAAGAAAAAAAGGTGAATCTTTTTTGATCATTGTAATTTTATCACTGGCAAATTTTGTATTCAAATATATATTTTTAATATAAAGTTCCCCTTGACTACTTTTATAGAATCCAGGATTTAGAGATTTTAGATTACACAGGACTAGTATAACAGACATAGCAGTTTTTATTTAATGTAGGACATATTTATTAATCACATTATTTTATAGGTTTAATAAGCTTTAGGTTTGGTGGTAGGACCACCATCACAAAATTTTTCTTTCTTTTTATTTTTCCCATTTTTGAGATAATCACCAACCCCCTCCCCCGCCGCCAAAACTAAGGAGTCTCTTAATATAGTTATGCACACACACTTACATAAGTAGCTTCAAAGCAAGTCAAATATAAACACAGTCTTCAGTGAGCATTTGATTCTGAAAGAGAAAAAGAATAAGAAACATTTTATCCTTTCTTCAGATTGACTGACATCGTTCAATGTCAATTCTTCTGAAATTATACTAGATTAAATGCATAATTCATCTGGCCTTAGGATGTCACTCTCTCAGCCTTTATCTAACTTTTGGAATAAATGGGATATCTACTGCCCCTTCTAAACTACAAGCTCAAGTATCTCTGCGTTAGAGAAAAAAAAAAAAAAAAAAAAAAGAGAATCCTCATAGTTTTACATATTTTATATTAACTGCAGAGAATTCTCACTTTGCCTATGATAAGACACTGAGAAGTCAAGAGTCCAAGACACATGTAGAAAAGGAGGTTTCTTTGTTCCACCATTTTGAAGAAAATTCAGATTAAGGAAAGACTGAAACAATGGAATTCCTTTGCGCTGGTTTCTATATTCTCTCATTTGCTCAAAAAAAGATATTTTATTAACAAAAGTTAAACTGCTAACGTCTAAAAACATTGAGATGTTAATATATAGGCTTGTGAAATGTTTCCACTTATTATTTGTGTCTTTACTCCCATTCTTTGGAAGTTGTATCTATCCACAAACTTGTACCTATGCCTGCACTCCAAATGATTGTTCTTGTCATTCAAACTGCTAACTAAAAGTTGCATTCACCACTTACTTATTTAACTAATGTTTATCAAACACACTCTGTGCTGGGCACTATTTGCAAGGTGGAGACTATAATTTTGCTTCCAGAAGATACAAGATTGGGAAAAATAAAAAAGACAAAGTTTTTGATGAAGCCAGGCAGCCATCTTCAACCAGATATTGAAAGCTATTCTTCATTTGCTTTCCTTGCATATTTGATTTTTAAAAACTATCTGCTTCCTAAAAGTAATAGACCTTTGTTGGTTTTGGTATATTATATTTAGTATGTCTTTTTTGATCTAATTTTATTTTATCCTATATAAATAAGTTAGTGTTTGAGGGCACAATTTTGGAGTAAGAAAATCATATTTCTAATTATAAATAATTATAATGATTAGAAATAAATGATAATTTAATACGAATTATTTCCTATTTCTACATAATGGAAGGGCCATTTAGATGATCACATATTCAGTATTCCCACTTGCAAATGAGATAAAACCTTCCTTGTAATTTTATTTAAAAAAATTGAATAAAATATATATGTAAAGTAACTAGCTCTGGGATTGATTATAAGTTTTCATTAACAGCAGCTATTAATATGTTAAGGATTTTTTAATTGATATATAGGTATGAAAATTTTTAGCACCATGTTTGAAAAGTAGTCACTTAAACATGTTTTAAAGAGGATATTTTTACATAAAATATTTTTCTAGTTCTCAGAACTTCAGAAAATACTATCATATGAGCTCTGTCTGGAACATATTAATGAAATTCAAAAATATGTTGGGTCACTATTAAAATAAAGATCTAAGTCCTTCTGAGGAGAGATATGGAATTATTCAAATTAATTTAGATTTTGGATTTCTATTATGACAGAACAAATAACCAGTTCCTCTCTCTTAATATGTAGTATTCACAGAAAAGAAATATATTTCAAAGTTTGAATAATGCTAATTTATTTTTAAATACTTAAATTTCGTATTCATTTAGAATGGTATGAGGCACACCACTGAATTAAGGAATATGATATTTAGCATATAATTTCAACATTTCAAAATGTCAGTAATTCCTTATTTTTTACCGCTTAAATTCTTTATATATTTCTCAAAATATGTTGAATTAATTCTAATTTTCTAGAATCTGAATGCTACTAAAATATTAAATACACAATTTCATCCTGTACAGAATGTGTACAACATAGAATAACTATGTATCCTGTGAAGCATTGCATTTTTATTCCATGGCCATGGAATAAACATGATGTTATCTGGAAGCTGCTTAAAGCATTTATGCATTTCCTATTAAAAAAACTCTGTATTAGGCTTAATTACCCTCTGAATTCAGAAATTGATACTGTAGCATGAATTATTAGCTTTCTTGGCTTTCATATATATTTTTTAATTTGTTATAAACACAGTGAATTAAATTTATTTTACAAGATAATGAAATGATAATATACTTTAGGTCATTTCTTCTGATCTATGGGCACTCAGTGATAACCTGTGGTAATGTGTTGAATATTTATTTTATACAGGTGCATTTTAGAGTTTTTTTCTTACTTCTTCTTATCCTCCATATAGCACATCCAACCTCTGAGGCTCGCAGTATAATAACCTAGTCTGTTACTTTAATCACATTTCTGGTATTTGCCCTTTAATCATTTTATTCTCTTATTGTATGACTCTAAGTAATTAAAAGCTCTTTATTTTTAATGTTTCAGTAAAATCTTCTGGTATAATCAAAATGTTATTTACTGATGCTTTGAACAAACTGCAACATAGAGTAATATGACCCTGCAATTACATTACCTATTGTATTGCTAGTGTTGAGTTCTTTTTAAAGTTTGACACATTTATAGGTAAGTATAGTCATAAGTGGCATAAAGATGGTTCAGTCAATGATGGACTGCATGTATGGTGGTGGTCCTATAAGGTAATAATAATGTATTTTTACTGTACCTTTTGTATGTTTAGATATAGAAATGCTATTATCGTTGTGTTATAATTGTTTACAGTATTCAGTACCGTAACTTGCTGTGTACAGGTTTGTAGCCTAGAAGCAATATTTGATATATAGGTATAAAATATTTTAGCACTGTGTTTGAAAAATAGTCACTGAAACGTGTTTTAAAGAGGATACTTTTACATAAAATATTTTTCTAGCTAAAATATTTTAGCACCATATAGTCTAGCTGCGCAGCAGGCTCTACTATCTAGGTTTGTATAAGGATGCTTTATGATGTTCACACAAGGATGTGATTACACGTTTCTTAGTATGTATGCCCATTGTTAAGTGATGCACAAGTGTAAATACACTTTCTTCCTTTCCTTTCCAACCTGTAAGACTAATTGGCAATCTAAATTGTATTTATTCGTACCGACACCTTTACAATTGTTAAAGGATACATTACAGCTCGTTAGGAGGAATAAGTTCCAACTTTCTATACCACTGTGGAATGATTATAGTTAACGGTGATATATAGTTTCAAATATCTGGAAAGTGGATATTGAATGTTCCCAACACAAAGAAATAATAAATGTTTGAGATTATGGATATGCCAATTACCCTGATCTGATTACTATACATTACGTTTACTGAAACATCACTATGACTATGAACAATTGTTACTTGTCGATTTAAAAATAATTACTCAATTTTATCTGAGAGTCTGCAAGGGTGCCTCACATACGTTTACGTTCATGAATAACGTATGTTATTCATGAATTTCCTCTCATGCCTGCTTAATTTATGTCTGTTGTATACCTCATTAGTGCCTCTGCTCTTTAGATCCACCGGGAGAACACTTTCGCACTTGTGAACTGTATGTTCACCTTATACCAGCAAGGCTGCTCATTTTTGAGGCTTCACAGATGTCCTGTGATTCCTGGAGTCCTCAATACACTGCCTTTCCAGTGTATACTGCACAAGAGAAAAGAATACCCCACCCTTGCTCCCAGCACTCACTTGCTTTCTGTTCCCTGGGAATCCAAAGCCACATTCTGAGAGCCAGTGGTCTACTTTCCAAAGAACTCAGACTTGAATACAGTAGGCCTAATTTGGAAAACTATCGAAGACAGACATCATTCTGTTCTTTCTCTTCTCTCACCTAGAACCTAACTTCACTCAGACCTCTATCTCCTCCAATTAATGAGAAAATTCTCCTTATCTACCAATGCATCACATATTTTCAAACATTATTGAATTAGTTGTGATTCAACAAAAATCTTGACTATATTACTAAATATATAATATACATAGTATATATAAGTGTATGTAATTACATCTATGTTCACCTCCTAGAAAGAACGTGAATCAGAGTTCTCTGACACATTTACTTTCCTCCTCTTGCAGGTGACAATATGTGCCGAGTGAATAATGGGGGCTGTAGTACACTTTGCTTGGCTATCCCAGGAGGCCGGGTGTGTGCTTGTGCTGATAATCAACTTTTGGATGAAAATGGGACAACTTGCACATGTAAGTTCTTTTCATGTTACCCTTATTGTTTATTGGGCTCTTTCTGAAGACTAGAAGCAGAAGAAACCAAAGGAATTAAAATGAGACTTGGAAAGAGAAATTCAGATAATTACTTAGATATAATTGTTTTTAGACTATAAATTATTAACTGATTAATTTTGAATATATAGATGAATATTGACAATGATGGTGTTTCATGGAGTTCACTGCTATGTGTGATTTGGTAAAGAAAATTAAATAAGTATATGCCACAGAAGCATAAGAGAACTCCACTATAAGCAGTTGCCACAAAAATGCATTGTTGTTGATTAGATAGATGGTAGGTTGATGCACAACATAGGCCTGCAATGACTTTAAATGGCTTCCTGACTCAGTTGTCTATATTAAGTGGTGAAGAGCGAGGAGGGAGGCAAAAAGACTTGTAAGGAATTTACAGACTATCCAAATAGTGAATTAACTGGATTGATTCATCTGGATTAAAGGCAATTTTATTAACTTTTGCTGACATTTCTCAATTTACTGCATCTTATTATTCTCATATGACTTTTGAAATTTGTTCTTTCTACCCCATGTGGTGTCCCTTAAGCACGATAACACCAAAAATGCTATATATGTATTGAGCACTATATAACATTTTTAGAATGACTTAATCTTGAATTGTGTGTTAGAGTTCTTCAGAAAAACAGAACTAATAGGATGTATATGATACACAGAATATTTATTATAAGGAATTGCCTTGTGTAATTATAAAAACTGATGAGTCTTAAGATCTGCAGGTGGCAAGCTGGAAATCCATGAGAGTCCATGGTGTACATCTGGTCTAAATGTCAGCAGGCTTCAGACCCAGGAAGTGCTTATGGTTCAGTTTATGTCCAAAGACAGGAAGAAACCAATGTCCCAGTTCAAATAATCAGGCAGGTGAAGTTTATTTTGTCTGTGACAGGTTTGGCCTTTTTGTTCCACTCTGGCCAACTGATTAGAGCAAGTTCATCCACATGACTGAGGGCAGTCTATTTCACTCACTTTACTAATTCAAATGTTAATCTCGTCGACAGCACCCTAACAGACAGACCTAGGATAATGTGTGACCAAACATCTGGACACCCCATGTCCCAGTCAAGTTGGCATATAAAATTAACCATCACAAATTGCTGAATAAACATTTCGTGTATTTGTTTTATCATTTATAATGATTGTCTCTTGTGAGAGAGGAGGGATAAGTGTAACAAAAAGAACTTCAGTTTATCAATAACATCTTATCTCTTCTGATGAAGAAAAGATGTATTTTTAAAAGGATATTTAAGATTTAAGACATATAAGAAAATACCTTAAAGATAAAAAATCCACTTATAATGCCACTATTCAGAAATAAACTTCTAAGAAATCTTAATAGAGTTTCTTATAATGATATATCACTGGGATTTATTTTTACTACTAGTGATAATAATTGTAGGTAAGATTGAGTGAATGCTTACACTGGTATGGATGTGGCATTTTGTAATATAGTTTGTGATTTCTATTAGTCTTTACAAAAACTATGTAAGGAAGATACAATTACTATCTGCATTAGTCCGTTTTTACACTGCTGATAAAGACATACCCAAGACTGGGCAATTTACAAAAGAAAGAGGTTTAACGGACTTACATAGTTCAGGAGGCCTCACAATCATGATGGAAGGCAAGGAGGAGCAAGTCACGTCTTACATGGATGGTGGCAGGCAAGAGAAGAGAGCTTGTGCAGGGAAACCTCTTTTTTTAAAATCATCAGATCTCATGAGTCTCATTCACTATTATGAGAAGAGCAAGAAAAAGACTTGTCCCCATAATTCAATTACCTCCTGCCGGATTCCTCCCATGACACGTGGGAATTGTGGGAGTTACAATTCAAGATTTGGGTGGGGACACAGCCAAACCTTATCACCATCTCATTTTGTAATTTACAATTTAGACATTTAAGCTAATTACTTTGCACGTTCACATAATTAGTGAGCAGAACATTTGGAATTTAGACTCCAAATTCTGTCATTTTTACTTAATATGAGCAAAAGCATCTTATCATGTAACCAAATATCTTTGTAAACATAATTTTTAGTGACTGCCTTTCAAACCATTTGTTTTCTTTTTAGTTGATATTTGGGATTATTTATGATGCATTGTTACAGGTAATTGTTTCTGTTACCATTTATAACGTTTTATGTATTTTACCATATAGTTTATGTCTATTAGATATAACAATTAGACATTGTTACATCTTTAGGTATTTGGAATAATACCCTCAGTTTTAAATTATTTTACTATTATTTGAGTTCCAGCTACTGGATATGAGAACTTTGGTTTCTTTTCTACTACTTTTCTCATTTCCTCAATTTCACTTATTATAAAAATTAGCATATCTGACCAAGAATATGATTTTGAATTACCAAAAATAAGTCCTTTTTTATAAAAATATTTTCGACATTTATATTTAGTTTGTTAATCAATTTTACAATATTTTTAGGCCTAGATCAGTGTTTCACTACTTGTATTGCTTAGTACTTAAACTTTTAGCACTCCATTGTTCATTTATTCATTTCACTGGTGTGTAGGATAGATGGAATATACCTTGAAATAACTTCTTCAAGAAGACTGTGTAGAATATAGTGGACCCTCTGTACTGAACACTTACACTTTCTTTCTTGTAATTATTTCCTAAACAATATAGTATGGAAACTATTTACATAGTATTTCCCTTGTATTAGGTATTGTAAGTAATCTAGACATGATTTAAAGTATATGAAAGGATATGTGTAAGTTATATGCAAATACTGCACTATTTTATATATAGGACGTGAGTATCCATGGATTTTGGTATTTACAGGAGATCCTGGAATCAATCCCCCCTGGATATTGAGGGATGACTATATATATTGCTGAGTTCCAAATATGCCTCCTGTGTATTTTTATGTAAACAGCATTTCTTCTGAATACTAATTCTTGGCTGAACAAAATCTCCCTTTAAAATTCTACAAATTTGTACCTATTCTATTCTGTAATTACATACTTCAGAACACAAATATGAATTTTACCTTTCTAGTAAGGTTTTTTTTTCTTTAGTAATGGAACTTTGTAAATTGCCTGTAAGTTGATTTCTGTGGAAGATAGTTCTCAGAGGTAAACTTTCTCTGAGTCACCAGGTGATTGTTTCCGTTTCTTTATTCTGTGCTATTATTTTTTAATTCTTATTTTATTGTTTATCATCAGAAAAGAAAGAAACCTATCAAGATCCACAGTTTGCCAACAGGCAGGGATTAAGCATGACTTTGAACAACTTAAAGTCTGCCAACTTGGCTGCTAGGCTGAATCTTATCTTAGTTACTGGGAGAAAAGATATGCTTTATGTGTACATTTGCTAGTTTAATTTTTCAGTTTCTACCAACGAGTCTTTTAAAGTTGTTTTCCTGGCATAAAATGAAATTTCTGCTAGCCCAATTGAATGACTCTGACATTTTGAAAAGATGAAATGTACATGCACACGCATATGCATGCGCACGCACACGCACACACAGAGTAGCTTTCAGGGACTTCTACCTGGTCTCGTCATGCCTTTGCTCCACCCATAAACTTCCTCTTAAAGATGGGAGGTAGCACAAAAAGTGCTCTTATTTTGGTAGGTACAGACCTTATAGTCTGTGCTGCAGGAGCAAAGGATCTCTCTGCCTACATGAAGATGGACAGGCTTTAACTATCGCAAGGACAGAAAACCAAACACCACGTGTTCTCATTCATAGGTGGGAATTGAACAATGAGAACACTTGGACACAGGGTGGGGAACATCACACACCGGGGCCTGTTGTGGGTTGGGGGGAGGGAGGAGGGATAGCGTTAGGAGATATACCTAGTGTAAATAACGAGTTAACGGGTGCAGCACAAGATGGCAAGTGTATACATATGTAACAAACCTACACGTTGTGCACATGTACCCTAGAACTTAAAGTATAAAAACAAAAAAAAAAAAGATGGACAGCTTACAGGCTTATTCAATTTCCAGTGGCATAACTTAGAAGGACTCATGAATGAATTTTTAAACCTAGTTCTATTGGCCTTGCAAAAAGTGAAAGTTCCCTTATGATAATGTCAATACAATGATCAAGAGGCCAATCCCTCAGAGATCTGGTAAGTTTTTATTTTTGTTCTTTATCATTGTAGGAAGTTACAGGGGGAGGGGACTTGCATTCATCATGTACTAATATTTGAATAGTATTTTGAGGTTAAAATTTTCTACTTAGTTTTTTAATTTCAGTTATGTGGATCATAATTAGTAGATCATTGGCCTTCAAATTATATTTCCTATTTCTTTCATTCTTATGCTCCATTAAAAATGTATGGGTTGCTTCTAGGTGAACATATCTGTATTGATTTAGATATAGGAAAGATATTGATAGATTGATAAATAAATGAAAAACGTTGTAGACTACAGGGAAAAGATGAGAGGGAAAAACACTATCAGTATAAAAGTGAGCTGGGATAAGCAGAAGTAAAAACAGGAAGAATTATCACTGAAAAATCTAGGAAGTAAAATCCTGCAAAGATTTTATCATGACTTAAATGAATCGTTATATATATATCAATTGCCAATTTCCATGTACATTCTGTGGCTCAAAAGAAAATGAAAGATGAGTTACAAATCAGTCCTCTGTGAGTTTAAAGCTTGCTCCTTTGGTGCACAGTGCAAGTGGAATGTAGGAAGCCAGTCTCACTGGGGTATACACTGACCCTTAACCTAGTCACTAGTCCCTGAGGAGAGAAGCCCTCTGTGGCACCTCTACCTGTACTTGTAATAGACACGTCTAAAGCCCTCCTATACCATATTTTGGATATCACCAAGTCAATGGCAGATGCTTCTCCTCACATCCACTTAAGACCCTGAGACTGAAAAATTGTCTTAATTGCTCACTTTCATACTTTACTGACTATTACACCTCATAGTTACATCTTATCTTTTGATCAAGCTTGTCCTTTGTGTTTATTTTAACAAAGTTCACCTGTGTTTAAATATCATGGTGGGAGAGGACACACAGAGATATTTGCTTGGGTACTGTACTCTATTAGCAATGGCCCTGTCTGACCAAGTGTGGTAGCTCACAGCGGTAATCCCAACACTTTGAGAGCCTGAAGTGGGAAGATTGCTTGAATCCAGGCATTCAAGACCAGCTTGGAAACATAGTGAGATCTTGTCTCTTGAAAAAAGAAAAAAAAAAACATTAGCCAGGCATGGTGGTGCACACTTGTAGACCCAACTACTCAGGAGGATGAGGCAGGGGCTCTCTTGAGCCTAGGAAGTTGAGGCTGCAGTGAAATGTGATCATATGTGCCACTGCTCTCCAGCCTAGGTGACAGAGCAAGACCCCATCTCAAAAATAAATAAATACGTAAGTAAATGGTCCTGTCACCTTCTCCAGATCCACGAATGGGTTTTCAGTATTGCTTTTCCTCAGCAGTGACTACCAGTCCCTCCTTTTTTGTATCTCCGACCTTTCATCCTTACTCTGCCTTATGTAGTTTCTTCTTTGCCCTAATTGCCAAACCAAAAACAACAAAACATGTTCAGTAGTTTCTTGGAAGCCACAGATACAAATATCTTAATAGGACCTCTAGCTAAGCACATGCTTCAGTAGCACTTGAAATGATTCAGACTGGTGCTTAACTATGGAAAAAAACAACAGAAAGAGAAGAGTATTTATTTCTAAACAACCCAGGCTATCACCGCATATCTCTGTGTAAATAAAAATTAAATGACTTTGGCTTGTAAGGAAATACTATGTACAATGTTGTTTACAAAGCTGACGTTGGAAAATCTGTTATCATGGTGGTACACATGTGATTTTACGCCTGGTGAAAGTTAGAGAAATTTTTTCCTGAGACTGTTGGTCTCTTTCTAATATCTATAATTCATATATGAGGTAACCCCAATGCAATAAAAGGGAAAAGAAAGAGGATTTTGTCTATACTCATTGCACTAGACAATGTTAAATCAACACAAATAAGTGCTCATTTGAGAATTTGTAGTTGCATTTGGCTGTTAAAAATTCTGCTATATCTTCTAATATAGCCTGCAACTTGCCTAGGTTCCTTTCAAGTATATTAGGAAATATTAAGGGGAATAATATAGTAATCATTTCATGCAAAGAAAGAACACAAAGTTTGTTTATAGAAATATAGAAATTATTTCAGTTCCTTTTTATTTAATTGTAAAGGTTTTTCAAAGATATGTTAGCCTTAGTTTGCAGATGAAAAAATTAAACTGCAGACAACTACAAATGGAATTCATGGTTGCTGAGTACAGTAGTGCATAGGAAATATCAGTATGCCACTAACCTCTCATTACTGTTGATTCTTCTGGATGTCTGATTTAGTTCAGTCTAGATTATAGTCATGTGAACTGGAATTATCTGGATTAACTGTGCAATCTGAGTCAAACAAGCAAAACAAAGTTGCAGCCATTGTGACGTGATCTTCCTGGTTTCAGCCATCCTTGTTAAATTGACATCAAATGAACAAAAACCCCCTGGCAAATGTTCAAGCTGGACTAAACACCAATGACTGTTTCTCAATGAACTTGCAACATAAGGCTATGCCAGAAAAGGCATGTACCCAGCAGAAAAATACTGACATGCTACATGATTGATTAAGGATGAATTCTAATGCCATGCTTGGAAGGAATCAAGAATGAGAGTAGGCTGGACTCTTTGTCTTTTTGAATCTTGTCTGTCGTGGTCAAATCCTCTCACAACTAGAAATGATGCCGGTTGTAGCATAGTAACTTGGAACTTACTACCCCTGAGAAGCATGTGTAAAGCTAGGTGATCAATTGCCAAGCAAACTATATTTCTCTCGACATGTTTGTGGGAAAAAAAAATCACAACATAGAATATTAATAAATGAAGACATGAACAATCCCAAAAAGTAAGTCAGATTCCAAAGACAGTGAGTAACTATTAACAACAACTTCAAAAAACTCCAGCAAGATTATTTTGTCTAAAGAAACAGTAATTCTTTTAATTCTTCTTTAGTGGCCTAAAAATAAGACAGAATTTTTCAATGTGCCTTACTCCCAGGAGAGCAACTTGAACATTGCAAAAGCATTGGTTATCCAAGGGACAGCATTGCACAATTATGTGTCAGTGGTACTCTGTGACCTTTATCACCTTCTGGAGCTCCAGATATATTCCTCTGTCAAGAAACAGGACTTCACTATGGTGAACCATTTATCTGCTTGGCTGTGACAAGCCTTATGTCCTAAGATATATGCAATCTAATGTGTAGTAAAAAGTTTAAGGCAGTAAAAAGTTTAGAAGCCCATCCAGATGAATATTTATGGCTCTCTGTGCATAGGAGCTCACAGAAGATTATGTACCACTTAGGTTGGCTGCTCAGAAGACCACTCTATCTAATGAAAGGTCATCCTGCTATGATCTAACGGAGAAAAATCAAAACCTATAGCAGCATTTTTCACACAGTCTTCTGGTGTAGGCGAGCTTATAAAAAGAGATCCAGCAAACCACAATATCATGTTTTCTTTTTGGTTCTTTTCTCTCTCCCTGCTCAAATAAAGAGGCAATAAGAGATTCTGGACACCCAAAATGAAGAAATAAACAAACAAATATTTCTCAATATTAGATAAGCAGAAACAATAGAAAGACATTTTATTTTATTTTTTGTCCCAGGACAAATGCTATTATGACTAAGTTATAATTCTGATGCAATTGACAGCAAAGCATCAATTCAGGGAAAAATTAATTTAGAATAGATCACCATGGTGGGTTTGAAAAGAGAAAAAGCAAAGTCAGAAACATCAGAACTTGTTCATGCATACCACAGGTTATTAAACTGAGGTCAGGAATATGTCTTGAGTCCAGAAGCTGAGCTGAGTTCCCAATCTGAGATAATTCAAACTAAAATAAATTAAAAAAAATAGTTTATTAGCAGCATTTCCTACTTCCCAACATTATGACCTGGACATTAACTCTAGCCAGTTTTTGCCAAAGAAGAATAATTCTGGAATGCATATTTTCTTTTGTAGTGCCTTGGAGATTCATGCATAGGCCTTCTGATTTCATTGTTCTCACAGCAGGTACCACAGTGTGTGTAAAAATTAATAGTTCCATGACAAGTATACCGTGATTCATGTTATTTTACTTTTGATCCTGGTTGAATTATAGGATTATTTATTACTTTGTCAATTTCTTATTGGTGAGATCATGCTGTAGAATTTTTGCTAGAAATGGTTCTGGCAGTAGAATTACAGGTTTTGTATCAGTTTTCAAATGCATAGTTCAAAGCCCAACTCTGAAGTAAAGCGTTCAATTCCAGCACTTGTTAATATACTAAAAGCAATTTTTGGCTGTGCTCAAACACCCAGGTGCTATGTAGATTTAGTCACATTATGCATTGGAACAAAATAATATATATATGTCTTTATATATTCACCCTTTTGAGTATAGGTGGAACTTTGTCTCTCTTCTTTCTGTCTACATATCCCTTTGTCTTTATCTTTTATCTTTTTGTCTTTGTCTTTTATCTTTTTGTCTTTTGCAACTTTATCCATGTCCTTGGGTGATAAAAGAAGAGAATTAGCTGCTTAGCCAGTTGAAGGGATGTGGTTTTCCTGAAGGATTTATACAGCTCCCACAAATAGAATCTCTCACTACAATAATGCCAATCTCTGTTAATTCCAGTAATCAGTCAACAAATAATTTTGAGCATAAACTCTACACCCCGTTCTGTTCTATGTATTGTTCCTTTCTGTATGTGAAATTATTCTTTCTACATTCAAGAAGCTCCTCAAGTGGAGACATCATAATTTGTAAAAATTAATTATAAAACAGATGCTTTGTAGAGACCTTGTTTAATGCCGGGGAAAAAACTATGCATTTTGAACTTCTAAGCTGCTGTCTTATCTGGATTACCACTTAGCACATTAAATGTTTTCTTTATAATGGATATTGCTAGCTAGCCTATTATCATGAACCTAAACCAGCCTGATAGTCTGCATTGATAATGTGGCTTCTTTGTGATATAACCGCTGATTACATCTGGAAGGCTTGGGCAGGGCTGGAATTATTATAATTAATGATGTTTTACGCCTTGGGAGAATTTGGAAATCAGAGCTAAGAATAAAAAGAAAAATTCTTACGTCAAGAACAATGAAGAATCTGAGATTTTACCCTGATTACAAACTAGCATGTTAGCCTGAGATTCATGGATTCTGGTAGAAGACACAGGATTCCTGGATTGGACACAATGGATTTTATCCCTCATGCCACAGCAGGCCATATAACGTTCATGTTTACATTGGTTCTCCTTGACACGCCCCCCTCTACCCTTTTACAGTCCATGAAACACAAATCATTTACTTTAACCATTGATTGCCACATATTCTCTTCTCTTTCTAGACTATTTAATTCACTTAGATACAGAAGAATAGTAAGACTCAATTTGTGAATAAATCCCATTTAACCAAATTCCTAACATTTGCTTAGAGAACCTGGAACATACGGAGAAAAAACAATGCATAGAATCCCAATACATAAAAAGATAGTTTTGATTAACATAATACTTCTAGAAACCTTAAGTAGGTCTGAGTTTTTCTCCTACTTGCAGATCAGCAAAGTGATTATAGCCATCAAAGCTGTGTGCTATTGCATTGTCTTTTTATTTTAATTCTCAGTGTACTTATTTATAAGATGGAGGTACTAAAATTTTTTGCCATATATGCCTTATAGGTTATCATAATGATCAATTAAGACTATGAATAAAAGCTCTTTGAAAAGCAAAACTACACACCCAGCATAAATATAAAGTGGTATTGTGTTCTTGTTGCTAATGTTGTTGTTACTTTGGTCAGCGTTGTTTAAAATAAATCTTCAAAGTTCTTGACTTTGTTGAAAGTCAAATCAAATACATCTTACAAAGCTACATCTTCCTACTTAAAGTGTTTTATTTGGGAAGTAATAATTGCAGTTTGGGGCACACCCACAGACTAGATGATCTTCTGTATGGCCGGAAAACAAAGAGAAGGTTGGAAGTTTTCTAAAAAGCAGAAATGTTGCATGTTGTTTTGCAAGAAAGCTTATTGGCACTATTAAAGTTTTGGGGAGCTCACAAACTCTGATTGGTGAGTGACAGAAGTGAGTAAAACTAGTTTCAGAGCTGCAGCAGGTTGTTTCAGTAGCTATTCAGTAAAACTGGTTTCAGGTTAAAACAGGCAGTTCCAGCATCCAGGCTTGCAGAGAATTACATTCCTCCAGCATGATATGTACCCTGAGTGCTTTTCCCTCTTTACTTCTGAGTAGTGTTTTAGTTGTATATGGCAAGAATAACCCAATTTACATGATCAACTTTCACACAGTAGAATACTTGCTGCCAGAAAAATTTAAAATTTTCTTTTTCTCAAAGATCGCTGTCACCACAATGTTTTATATTTTCCATTAAGTTAAATGAGACAACATTTTGTTTTTTTGTTTTTTTTTAATTTTTGTATTTATTAATTTTTTTGCACACAAAAACAATAAACATTTTCTAAAAATACATACAAACAAAAAGATGCGTATCAAACATATTAGGAAGGTTGCACATGGGAAGTCGGGGAATAGAAATGGGGGGTGGGAATTAAAATAAATGAGAGAGGGACTTTATATGGATCAGTGATAATAACTCAATCCTCTATTTGACAAAGAAGAAGGAGAAGGAGGAGGAAGAAAAAGAAAGTGGGATAAAGGATCAGAAAGGGAGGAAAATAGAAAAAATTAGAGTATGACTCCAGGATAGACCTGTTTTGTTGTCACTGAGTTGGTTGGTTGGTTTGTCTGTTGTATTTTTCATATGTTTCGCCATGTTGGCCAGACTGGTCTCGAACTCCTAGCCTGAAGCGATCAACATTTTGTTACTATAGCAAAACTTATTTCTGTGTGTGTTTGATTATGGTAAACTTTATGAGTATCACATATTTTTGAATTTGAAGTATGTAAAATTTTAGGACACTATTTTTGTATATATTTAAGGTGTACAACATAATGTTTAAATATACATAGTGAAATGGTTACTATAGTCTAATTAATATATCCATCATCTCTTATAGTCACTCTTTAGTGTGTGCATGTGGTAAGAACACCTACAATCTACTCTCAGCAAATTTCGAATGCATATTTTAACACAATATTATAACTATAGTCTTTGTATTGTATGTTGGATTTGTAGACTTATTCATCCTACCTATCTGCCACTTTGTGCTCTTTGACCTACATCTCCTCTTTTCCTCTCCCTTACCACTTTATTCTCTATGTATTCGACTTAGAAATTGTGATACACACATACACACCCTTACCTACCAACCTACATATATAATGGAATATTACTCGGCCTTTAGAAAAAGGAAATTCTGTCAATTGCAACAACTTGCATGAACCTGGATGACATTGTGCTCAATAAAATAAGCTAGACAGAGAAGGACAAATACCTCATCCCACTGATATGTGGAATCTAAAACAAACAAAAAAACTCTACAAAATTTAAATTTTAATGGACTGACTGTAGCTAATATTGTTCATATACCTTGGGTTTTTTTTGAACTCTAGTTAATCCTGGAGAAGCACTACCTCGCATATGTAAAGCTGGAGAGTTTCGCTGCAAAAACAGACACTGTATTCAAGCTCGATGGAAATGTGATGGCGATGATGACTGCCTAGACGGAAGCGATGAGGATTCAGTAAACTGCTGTATGTTCTCCTTCAAGTCACCTAAAAATTGTATTTTCCTGAGTCTTTGAGTGTGTGAATTATCAAGGCGGTTTGTGACAATCTGAAGATATCTTTGATGCAAATTGAACCTAGTTTAATTTTTCAGTCATCCTTTTGCATAAAGAGTAGACCATAGATTGCCTCCTTTGCATAGTTTCAAAGCAGTTTTTCTCATCCTTTTCCATTCTTCATATTATCATTTTAGTTGCTCTAAGAATTTTCTCCCTTTATATTCCATGATATCAGCGCCACCACGCCACGGTCAGAGGTTGCTGTAGGGAAATTCTTTGGATTTCTGAATTTAAAGATGTGGAAAATCAATTTAAACCCCCTCAAGACAAAATTATTGGTACAGAAGGTCACGATCCACTCCACTGCTCTTTGGCAAAAGAGCCTTGAAGAAGATCCAAGGAAACAGACATGGGTTTGGAACATGTTACTATATAGCTTCACTGTCTCAGGACATGGTAGAAAACACATATGGGCACTCAGAAATCAAGGTTTGACATTCCCCTCTTTGGCTTCTATTTATTTATCATCTGCTGGGATAGGAATAGTTTCATGGTGCTAGTAGGCAAAATAAAATTTCTCACATATGTGTTAGGAAAACATTTGGGGAAGTACATTAAATAATGTTTTGAGAATATATTTGATTAGAGTCACTAGCTAAGTGATTTTGAGAGATATAAAATATTTTATATGAAAAGAAGGCATGTGTTGAACAAATTCATCCTTGATCTTTTTATCTGACCTAAGTACATTGTTTTTAAAAATTTTTTTTCTTTCAATAAGTGTCCTTTTTTAGGTCTGAACTAATGAGAGTCAATTGACAGTCCTTCATTTCCCTTTTTTAAAAATTAATATACAAATAAAGTTTTGAAGGTCTTTTTTAAGAATGAGCAAAATTAGTCTGGGCATCCATGTTATTCAAACATTGATGCTTTAAGACAAAAATCTCAGGAATATGAACTTTAAAAAATATTTTCAAATTGTATATTAATACTTAATACATAAATTATAATAAATGCATAAATATAGGACTACATTTTCTCCTGATTTCCAAAATCAGGCCCTGACTTCAACATTATGTACTTCTTATTTTCAGCCCCATTAATATCTGCAAAGTTTGAACCCACAAAAAAAAGAAATTTAAATACTAAATTGCTACAATTAGTCAAGAGTTTTGGAGAGGAACCTTCCGTCTGAGGGTAAAGGGTATTTTTGTCCTAATTTACATAAATGAATATTATTTAGTGATTAATTGCCTCACTTCTTGACTCACAATCAGAACTCTTATTTATTTATTATTACTTTTAAGACTAATCAATCAAGTGCAGTAGTGAAAAAGAAGGAAAGAATAGAACAGGGAATTTGATTTGTAACTAAGTGTGAAGAGTCAATTGAGATAACTCATTACCTTTGAGCCAGCCTATTTGTGGTTGTGATGAATGCTCCCTATGTATCAGCTTCCTCTGTAGTCAACTTTAAAAGCCTGAGCAGAGTGCAAATACTGCATTACAATATTCATGTATTGGTTCCTTAGGTCCACGTTTTCATCAGTGTGACTTGTATCTTCTAGCAAATTAACAAGAAAATTGACCTCTTCTATGGGTAGAAGAAGCATTGATTTGTACTGTTAGAGTGTTAAAATTTCTAGTCAGTCATTTTATCTTATTATCATCACTCTTCATTCCATCACCTAAGCCATGGTTTTTATTTTTTTCCTGGAGAACTCTCTTTTACTTATAGTCCACACTCAATTTTATAAATAAATCCTATTTCTTCTACTTCCTAAGTAATTAATTTTTTTATGTTTACCTCCTCTCAGTTTTCATTGGCTAAATTAGGCTTTCACCTTAGATTAACTCAGAAAATGGCTTTCTAATATGGCTGCCACTATTCCTGCCTTAACTTTAGCCCACTTTCCACACTATCTTCAGAGCGATATTTATAGAATAAAATCTATTGTGTAATTTCAATAACTGCACAACCAACAAAATAAATTCTAAAATGCGTTGACTCACATATACAATACTTCCTGCTGTCTTGTATTTACATTTTTAGTCTTTATTATGCATCCATTTACCCTTTTTATTTTTATCAACTTGAACTATAAATCTCCAAAACATGTCGTGCTTTACTCCTCTGCGATACGGCACTTACTGTTTTCTGTCTAAGGAATTCAACATAGCTTACCATTACCTTCTTAGGAAAATCTTTTTTGACTTTCAATACAGCCATTTGGAGGTAAACATTCATCTCCTGTATAATTCTTTATTATAGTAGTTGCCAAACCAAATTGAAATTATTTGCTTACTTATTTGGTACATCTAATAGATTAATATTTTCATGAGAAGACACCTTATGTTGTAGTGTTATGTAGTCTCTGGGTCTAGCACAGTGCCTGGCACATGGATGAGTGGGTGATTAGATAAGTGAGGCAATAAGCAGTTACACATGTCTGACCACCTTCCAGCTCTATGTCATCTTCCCTAAGCATTGCAGTGATTCTGAGCAACATTTTATTTCTGAGATCTCATGGTTAATATTCTAATACTACATAGGTAATTTCAGAGGATTATTTTAAATATTAAACACCCATAATCTGCAACCTTGAATTTTGTTATTCTACTTTCTATTCCTTCAGTGTTTCGGCTCCAAACCAAAAGGTGTTTGAATTCCTGTTTATTACTTTATTGTTGAAAATTGCAAAAGTCCTTGATTAAGCCTCACTGAAGTGCATATGTATAATCTTGGTACTTTAAATTGTTGGCTCTCTAATACATCAGATGACTTATATTTCTCTCGGCAGTTATTCTTGCTAAAGTTCCTGAAGTGAGTAGAAAATGTAAATCATGCTCAAATGCCAGAGAATATAAAGCTTTTCTCGCTATTTTTGTTTTGGTTTTTTTTTTTTTTTTTACTATACATCAATAAAAAGTTTCTAAACAGTGATAAAACCACATATCAACAAAGATACTTTAAAGAAAAACTCTTTTATAGAAACTAACTGGAAATGCACACATTTGCTACGCAACAAGCATGATAAAAAGACAATTTTTCAAATTCTCAGTAAAACAAATATAAACATTTGTTTTCATCATACGAAATGTAACTACTGGGCATAAAGAAAATTACCCTTAAAAACAGTGTTGAAATTGTGAAACACATATTGAAGAGCATGCCAATTCAGTTAGGAATTTAGCCTCTGGAATGGAGGAAAAATAATCATAGAAGGTTAACATTAAGATGGCCCTCCTGTTGTGCTTGGATATTGGAAGTTTAATCCTTAGCTGTGCACCGCTTCCCAGATGAGGACTGGTCACCTCCTAAGTATTTTCTGTGGTTGCATGTTTGTTTGTACTAGGGAAGAAAACTCATGGTTTTTTTTTTTTTTTTTTTTTTTTTTTTTAAGTAATGCATAATCTCATAGTTAACATCAACTCTAGGTCGCAATTGATGCATTTTTCTTTTCTGTGTTTTCATTTTCTTTTCTGTGTTCTTCCTTCCATTCCCAAGAAACACTGGACAGAGAGTAATAAAAGTAGGCTTATTTAATATGTTAAGAAATATTTGAATGGTTATGTGGTTTAAAAAATATTTTTAATATATATGACTAAATTATTTTCAATACACACTTGTTATGTTTAACATTAAGATTTGAGGTTAATTTTAAATGTTCTTGGTAAAAAATTTTAAGTGAAGTCTCCAGTTGGTATAAGGAATGAGAAAACAAACCTAGTTATACAGTTGGTTTTCTTTTTATTTTTTTTGAGATGGAGTTTCGCTTTTGTTGTCCACAGCGATCAATCTCGGCTCACTGCAACCTCTGCCTCCTGGGTTCAAGCGATTCTCCCGCCTCAGCCTCCCAAGTAGCTGGGATTACAGGCATGCGCCACCATGCCTGGCTAATTTTTTGTATTTTTAGTAGAGACAGGGTTTCACCATGTTGGCCAGACTGGTCTCAAACTCCTGACCCCAGGTGATCCACCCACCTCAGCCTCCCAAAATGCTGGGATTACAGGCATGAGCCACCATGCCCGGCCATACATTTGGTTTTAATGGAGACATAAAAAAAGAATATATTTCCTTTTATTTAAGATTTAATTACTTGATGTTTTTTATAAAAGCATTACATTTTAACAAAGTGAATATTCGTATTTGCTATTAAATATAAGGCAATGAATGACAGACTCTGACATTTATTGTACTATAATATTATTACTGTAACTTTTCTGTAACTATCATTCAAAATATTCACAACTTTATCCAATTTTAAATAATTAAACTTGCTTTCCCCTCCCTCCCAGTCAATCATAGCTGTCCTGATGATCAGTTTAAATGCCAGAATAATCGCTGCATCCCCAAGAGGTGGCTTTGTGATGGAGCGAATGACTGTGGGAGCAATGAAGATGAATCCAATCAAACTTGCACAGGTAAAGGTTTACTTGGATATACACGTAAATCTCCTCCAAAGTTAGTCTTCATAAAAATGCAAGTCAATGCTTTGAACTAAGCTGAACTTTCCTGTGCTGATGATCTGATTATTGCAGTAGTAAATGAATTCAGAGTTTGATGCCACAAAGGCTAGAATACAAATTATCTTTTACTTAATCTTTGGACATTACTCTGCTTTCCAGACTAATTTGGCACTTCATCTATCCATATGGGTTGACTGTTGACACACTACTTGTACAAGACTTGTCCCTACTGAATCCTACTTGGCAGTGGAGGTTGATGTTTGCTAGCATGCTGTGATATAGGCCATCTCTCAAGGAGGATTTTTTTTTTTACCTTGAGAAAATAACTTATAAATTTTATTTAGTCTACTATAGAATACCTCTGTGAATAGTTTTCTATTCATGCACATTATTTATGTGAAGTAGGTTTTTTTTCCCAATGAAATCTCAAGACCACTAGCCTATTTATATTTCCACATAATCTACTGTATTGTAATAAATCTTTGAATCCCTAGCCAGATTCTCATTGAATGGAAATACACAGCTTGTGCTATAGTTTACAACGGAGTGCCAGAAAGGTCATTATTAATCGGATAAATGTTGAAAAATGATACTGACTAGCAGCAACCTAGTGCTTCTTTTTAAATGATAAAGAAAAAAATAGTGTATTTGATGACTCATTGATATGATTCATAAAAACTGATTTTTTAAACCATTATATAGAGCAACATCATAACATATTAACCACCCCATCAACTCTGTCTTTGCCAAAATAAGCCTTACTCAATAACAGGTGTTATAAATTACTAGTGAAAAATACAGGCAGAGAGAAGACCCAGGGGTTAAGAAGACTGGTTTCCATTCTTGGTCACCACCAGTTTTTTTCTTGGAAAGACATACCTTCTCTGCACTTTTGATTTCCTTGTGCTTTTTTTTTCCAGCACGGTAAGAGTATTAACTATAAATCGTTTCCAGATTTTCCCTGTGTACAAAACAACACTGGCAGGAGCAAAACAGTCAACATTCCATAGTCCCAGTCTGTGTCTTCTATTCAGATTTTTTCCATAGTGACAAATTTACTGAGAATCCATGGGCCAGTTATTCTCTCGTCCCCTGATTAAAAACCTGATCTGACATTTTAGAGTAAATGAATGTTTTGCAAGATCTTTTTGTCTCACAGCAAATCTTTTGTTTTACAAAAGACTTTCTAAGAGAAAAGGACCTCTAGAGACCATCCAGTCCTAAGTCCCTACTCTCCAGGTATCTTATAGATGAGCATGGTAGAAGGAACTTGCCCAAACTTACATCATTGGTAAAAGATCAGGGGAAACTCGATCCAAGAGTTTTGTCTCCAAGGTCATTTCTCTTTATCCCAAATGATATTATCCTGCATATTAGCTAGAATTTTAGGTATGGTCAGTTTAACTTAGCTCAAGTTGCTCTTGCCATATGATTATAATTTATAATGAGACATCTTTCTAAACAAGTGCGATTCTTCTTCTTCTTTTTTTAGATAGTCTTGCTCTGTCTCCCAAGCTAGAGTACAGTGGCACGATCTCAGCTCACTGCAAGTTGTGCCTCCCAGGTGCAAGCAATTCTCATGCCTCAGCTACCAGAGTAGCTAGGACTACAGGCACACACCACCATGCCTGGCTTTTTCTTATTTTTAGAAGAGAACAGGGATTCACCACGTTGGCCAGGCTGGTCTCAAACTCCTGGCTGCAAGTGATCTGCCCACTTAGGCCTCTCAAAGTGCTTGGATTGCAGGTGTAAGCCACCCTGCCAAGCCCAATTATTATTCTTTTGAGGTTAAGATTCAATTCACAGATTATGCTTTATAACATCCTAAACAAACGTCTGTTTTCACCTTAAAATAGAAGGCATTGCTGGCTCCATTTATAATACCATGTTTACTTCATTTCTATTAGATTTTTAAAATCTGCCGGTTTCTACATGGTTTTTACAGAAGCATTTGTGATTGGCCAGCTATTTATAATAGTAAAAGTAAAAATGTTTATGTATAAGAGCAAATAAAACAGTTTTAATTATTAGTTGGTGCAAAAATAATTGCCGCTTTTGCCATTATTTTCAATGGCAAAACCACAATTACTTTTGCACCAACCTAATAATAAGATATCTAAAATACTCAAGTCCTGTGGTCTGCTAGGAAATAGAACATAACTTAACTTAAATGCCACCTTAAGTGCTACCAGATGAAGTCTGCTGCTCACTACCAGATCTTTTTGTCAGTATATTTATCACAGCTATTATAGTCACTGGACACCTTAAGAACTCGAATAAAAAGAGCAAAGATAAAAATAAATATGCCTTTTGCTTTGTAAGCAATGAAGTACATAGTCATGTTACAGTGTACCTCCATTTCACTTCATCAAAATATAGAAATAGGTCACATAGCTTACCATACTGGAAAAAAATGGCACATTTGTATAGACCATATTTCTTTCTGGATTTCAATCCATTGCTAGATATAAGTGAATACATGGGCATATATGCTAGATAAAAAGACTTTCCAATGGGGAGTTACTTTGTTATTGAATCCACCATCCTGTAACTGTTTACATTGTGATTATTTTATATTTAAAAGAGAACCCTTGTCCACAGTAAGCCAATTTCCTATTTTTTCTAAAATTTCTACTTAGTGAATTTGTTTACTTCATTAAATATCTACCAAAGCACTGGTGATAGAATGAAAGAAAATACACAGTGCCTTTCCTCAAGAAGCTAAGAGTGAAGACTGGGAGAAAGAAGTGTAAGCAGGCCATTCTAATGCAATATTCAAAGTGCTAAGTTGATCCACATGGAAGCACATGGGAAGAGTAAGGAATTTAGTCTTTAGCTATCTGGGAGGACTTCTTGTAGGAAGCACTGTCTAAGCTAAACCTTCTAAAAAGCTTAAGAGAAATTCCTAAGTGACAGTTCCAGCCATTCAATTAGAAAAAATAAAATAATCTGGTAAAACTCAGCATTGGCAATACTGTGGAAAAAAGGAATTGTCATACACTCTTGCTGTGTATGTGAATTGATTTTCTATCTTGGAAAGTGATTTGGCCAAATTCAATAAATGTGAAGATGTGCATACCTTCAACTTTGTAATTCTATTTCTATGTTTATAATCTAATACCTGTGCACGAAGAGAGAGACTTGAATAAAAGTTTTCATTGTCTTGTGCTGTAATAGTGAAAAACTGAAACAATTGAAATGTCCATTAACAGAAGAAAGGATAGATATATTGTATTCTATTCACGAAATACTGTTCATAGTTAAAATAACTGAACAAGAGCTCAAATATCAACAAAAATGAATTTAAAAATAAAGTTAAATTAGATGAGATACCCTCATCCAAGAAAAAACCACTAAATTGAAGAAAATAATACCATTTCTATGAAATATAAAATATAAAATAATTTTATATAGTGTTTATGAATTCATAAAGAGGAATAGTATTATAATATGTCCAGAAATTAAAAAAAATAAAAACAAATTAAGAAGAGTAGTTACCTCTGGAAAGAGAGGGAGGGAAATGTGATTGAGAAAGATTGTGTAGGAAATTTCAAATATAAGTACATACATTTTTCTCTTAGATAAAACAAAAATGAAAATCTGTAACAAATATAGAAAAAATAAGATTTGATATAGCTATGTAACAGTAAACTGATGTTAATGATATTATTTCCTATACCTTTCTAGATGGTAGAAATATTTCACTGGAAAAAAAAGAAAAGAACAATTGACTAGAATAGATTGTCCAGGGTGTGGTGAAGTGAATAATAAGAGAAAGGGTTGGAGAATTTGCCCAGAAGAGGAAACAGCACATACACAGGGGGCTGGAGCGAGTGGACACAGTCAGGGTCTTGGTAGCCGTTCTCCGTCAACATCCAGAATATTGTCGTCTACTTATGAGGGAGACCCAGAGACTGAAGATGAAAAGTAGTTAGATTTGAAATTATTTTCCCCCATAGTAACATGATCATTCCTTATATTCAAGCCTAGACAGTTTCATATCCACATTTCTCCCCACCATAGTGCTCTGGTTAGATTACGTAATATTTGCTCTTCTCACATCCTCTACCGATTATAACTAAATTCATACTAGAAAAGCATAATTGATTTTAAAAAACCGTAATGCATTTAAAAATTAGACTTTTCTTTACAAAATAATGAGTGCATTTTGATATGACATTAAATGAAACTAAGTAGAATGCTTTGATTAAAATACAGGAGAAGTGAAGTTTAGGAGTAGCGCTATGCTCTAGTCTTCTCTTGGCTGTATAGTGTGTGTGCCTTGTGAGAGTTCTCACTGTTACATGGCTATAGGAGAAGCATGATTACAGCAAATCTCTGATTCGGCAGCTAGATAAACAATTCTCTTGAAGGAGGTGTAAATTTCTTCCTCCTTAGAGCAGCATTTGCCACAAAATTAGAGTCCTATGGGGTTGCTCTGCTAATCTTGCCTCCAAACTAACTTAGATCTGATGGAGACACGAGATGAAAAAGTAAACGTTGTGAGTTTGTTTTCAGAAAAATTCATTGATTAGAAAGTGATAATTTAGTCAACTTGATTATATCATGTAGATAAACAGTCCTTGGGGGTTTGTGGAATAAAGCGTCTTTCTCATCTGAAATCAGTTAAAAATGCCTGGTAGACTAAGTGAATCATTTTCTCCATGATTAGAACAGACAATGAATTCATATATCTTCAGGGCATACTTTCCCTCAGTAATAATCCAGTGAATACTCTTTGGAATAATAGGTCATAACAGTTCCTCCAGCTTCAGAGTTAATGAGGTAACACAAATTCCCACACCATCACAATGTGAGATGGGTCATACATAATATGAGACAGGTTCATAGAAGTTCTTTCTCATTTTCCTCTCTAATCACCATAGCTTTCCTAATGAAAGAAAACAATCTGATAAAACTTTGCTAGAATTAAATCTGAATTACTAGGTGAGAATACAGTGACATAAGAATGTCAAATAAAACAACATTGGTTTTGATAAATTTAATATATTCTTATTACAGGCCAATTAGAATTTAAGATAGAAATATGTGATAATGTCTATTTATATAAAGCAAGAATATAGAAAAGACTGAAGGAATGAAAAAGAATGAAGGAGGAAGAAAGAGGTATGGAAAAGAAAAAGAAAAGAGAAAAAATAAGGGAAAACAAGGAGGCAAGTTAGGATGAAAGGCAGTAGACAAGAATTGAAAAAATGCTGTTATTACATTTCTCTTAAAACTCAAAAGATAAAAAGGTATTTATTGTAACCAGTGAAACAGAGATATGTAAGGGAAAAATTATTAATCTCTCTCACACTTCTGTTTTTACCCCTTCCTGTCAAGTAAACTAATGACATTAGATTTTGTGTGTATCTTTCTACATCCTTCTCTACATTAATACAAACACATGTGTGGTTTTTTTTTTTCTCAGCAGAAATAATTTTATAACAATTATCTAAGAACTTTATTCATTTTAAGTATAGATGACAGAATAATTTACCAGAAAATCTGTGGAATTAAATGAGACAATATAGAATTGTTTAATTTTACTTGTAATTTTAACACTAAAAACTTCAGAAGCATACATGTTTGCTGGAATATTTAAAATCTGTTAATTTAAAATAAACGATGAATTTGTAAAATGGAAAAAATCAGATAGTGCATAAAATATTTTAGATTTAGGAACCTTATCACATAAGCAAAGCAAAATACATACTGTAATAATTTTCCTGATATTTCTAATTTTAGACACTCAGACTAGGAACAATCTAACGTATCAAACCAAGCCAGTAAATTTTGCATTTGTTTTTCTTGGATAATCTTTAAAATATTCACTGATAATGAATATACATCTTAACACTGCAAGTGCACTTTTCTTAAAAGGATAGAACAATGTATATATCTTTCAAGAAATTATTTTCAATGATTTCTGAAGCCCTAATTCATAGAACCCATTTTAGTGCATTTGATTGAGTTGGCTTTGCACCACTCTTTCTTATACCAACCATTAGTACCCAAGTTCACAAAGTGTGTTGATGAGACAAACAATGGCTATGAAACCTAGGAAAAAGGAAGTCTATAAACTCAGCAAGATTCCCTTATTGTAGCCACTGACACTCAGACCCCAATTATTCATTATCTGTTCAAGCCTCACCTATCCACAATTTTCACAGGACTGAGTGTCCCTTTCCCAATATATCTCATTTTTTTCTCTAGTCCAATGAAAGGAAAGGGTAGATGGGGTATCAAGGCTCATAAAGACGTATTTGTAGTTCAGAGGGACAAAAGAAAAAAAATGAAAATCAGACGATAAAAACAACTAAGCATGTCACTACCAAAGGCCTGGGGGAAGAGGCAGGGAAGCTATTTAAGCTTTCATGCTTTTTAAAAGTTGCCCTGATTATACTAGAAAAGGATTATCAAATTCCTCTTGAACATAACGCCTTTTCTGAATAAACCACTGCCTCCGGCTAACACAGAAAGCGAGATTCCATGTTTGTGTTCATTGAAACCCTTAAGAGAGCCCAAAGCAAAGTTCATTAATATACTTTGATTAAAAAGTCATACTTTTTAAAATAATTGTGCTGAAAAGTGAGTTAAAAAAAATCTTAAAGTCAAACGTATGTTTTAGAAAATATTTTCTGCACTCCCACTGCATACATTAGATCATTTAGAGATCAAGAAATAAATGCGTTAAAAATGTTAGTGGAATAGGACAATTCGACCCCATGATTAGAAACTAGATATCCTGAGATCGTCTCCAAATAATGCCTTCTACAATACTACAAAAAAAGTTTTCTTGGTTTATTAGCAAATCCTATCCAGAATTCTTTTTTTGTTAATTAAGAGCTGGATGAAACTTAATTCAACCTTATATTCATAAGCATGTGCTGGGCAAAAGTTTAAAATAATGAATTCATAGCTTCATTTATGGAATTGTGTGAGGATTACTGACTATCTTGTCATTTAGTAGTCATTGATAATTGAAGGGCAAAGCGTGTGAACTTTAGAGAAGACAAGCAAGCTGATATTCAGAAGCCTTAAATAAAAATGGACTTTTAAAATATTTTATTTTAGTAGAGAAATATACTATCTTATGTATGAAAGGCATATTGCATGCTTAATTATATCCTTGATGTTCACAAGGCCTCTAAATTGATTTTTTTATATTAATTGATCATCATAGCCAGAACATGCCAGGTAGACCAGTTTTCTTGCGGAAATGGGCGTTGCATTCCCAGAGCATGGCTGTGTGACAGGGAAGATGACTGTGGTGACCAGACAGATGAAATGGCATCTTGTGGTAAGTTGTGAGTGAAACCATATTGTTATTAGAGATTGTGTCAGATAGGATATCCTATCACTACACCCTCCTTAAAGGGCTATTTATTTCTTTGTGAATGCAGGTAAAAGAGGCAGAAGGTATGTCATTTTTGTTACAAACTTTTAGACCTGGTTGTGCGCTTTAATGATAACTTCTGAATAATTCCTGTTTGTGAGGTAGAAACAATATTCTCAGCTAAAATAGATGGATCTAAACATTGCAGATTTTAGCAGGCAGTGGTTATTACAAGGCTAACAGGACATTCTCAAATGTTCATTATTCTCAAATGTTCATAAGCATTATTACTCTTATGTCTATAGTGATTAAACTTGTCAAAGAGAAGAGTTCATGGAGTAACATTTGGGGTGAGGGAGGAGGACATGTTTCTTATTGGCACGTATATGTTATCTTCTGGGAAGGATAAATGATTCAGACTGAGATTACATAATTGGTCAATCATTGTTTTCATTTCTGTAGAGTCATATGATTCTGACTGGCAAACTCTGTATTAGTTTAAGATAATATTTTTGTTGATGGCAAAATTCCCACTTTCAACAGATTCTCTTACTTTTGAAACTAGTAAAAATGTATTGTCATATGAAGTTGCAAATTTAATTACTGTCATTGTACTCATGCATCAGTATGTTTCGTTATCATTTGTCTCAATAATGTCCACTGAAACACAGTAACAGAATGAACCAGGCTTTCTAAGACTTGTGCTTTATTTCAGTCATGGCAATAGATTTTTTAAAATTACTATGGGAAAACTTTACCCATAATTTAGACATGTATAGCATATTTATTAAAATATAATGCAATAAGTATACATTTTAATAATTTAACACATTTTAATAGTAGAAAAATAAGGTTTTTTTTAACCCTTCCGTTTATGTTTTTCTTTTTTTAAATTCCAATAGTTTTGGGGGGTACAGGTGGTTTTGGGTTATATGGATAAGTTCTTTAATGGTGATTTCTAAGATTTTAGTGCACTCATCACCCGAGCAGGGTACACTGTACTCAATATGTAGTCTTTTATCCTCTACCCCCTTTACAGCTTTCCCCCCACCAAGTCCCCACAGTCTATTACATTGCTTTTATGCCTTTGCGTCCTCATAGCTTAGCTCCCACTTATAAGTGATAAGAAAACAATATTTGGTTTTCCATTCCTGAGTTACTTCACTTAATATAATGGCCTCCAGCTCCATCCAAGTTGCTGAAAAAGACATAATTTTATTCCTTTCTATGGCTGAGTAGTATTCCATGGTGTATATGTACCAAGCATTGGTTGAATGGGCACTAAGTTTGGTTCAGTATCTTTGCAATTGCAAGTTGTGCTGCTCTAAACATGTGTATGCATGTGTCTTTTTCACATAATGACTTCCGTTCTTTTGGGTAGATACCCAGTGCTGGGATTGCTGGATCAAATGGTAGTTCTACTTTTAGTTCTTTGAGGAATCTCTGTACTGTTTTCCATGGTGTTAACGTCTCAGTTTAAATGCCTGTATCTGGAGGATGCTTACCTAAAATTTTCTTATCCTAGACTATTATGTCCCTGTAAACATCTGAGTATCTAACCTCTGAATAAAGTATAGATAAAGTAAGTGGTGGTAATTGACATAGTAAAGAAGGCAACAGCAGTGGTATGGAAGAAAGCACTAGAGAACCACACAATAGACAATAGCATATTTTACGTATATAATAGAATATCTGGAGCCTGACCAATAAAGTGGGTTGAGCAGTGTATTCTCTCTCTTTTCCACTATCCAGACTAATGGTGTGGTCCTAAATCTGGCTGCGTCTGCTGCTTAGTTGCTCTGTATTTTAGAAAACTTGATTCCTTTCCACAGTGAGCATACTCATTCAGAGAACACCAAAAAAGGTAATGAGCAATCTAATAACATTAAATACAGAGAGGCCCTGGAATCACAGTCTCAATTCAGATAAGAAATGTCATGAAAACCATTAGGAAAATAAAGCATGAGCTCATTAAAGAACTTCTATTAGGTCTTTGATCTGATTTTCTCTTTTTTTCTTTTTTTTAATAGGCCTAGGGCAAGACCTGTTTCTTTATTTTAATAATAATTTACTTGAATCAAAGGAGGAAAATACCTAAAATTTTATATAATAATCTAAATAACTATACCAGCAAACTTGTGTATCTTTTATGAGGTGAGGCGACGAAGGGTTGGGAGGGCTTCCAGACACATATTTTTCTGTTAAATTTTTATAACAACAAATCTACGAAGAACATTTTATGGTCCAGATAAAGGAATTGAAACTTAGAGACTTTTAGAAACCTGCTTGAGGTCACAAAGCTAATAAATAGCGGGACCAGACTATTAATCCAGGCATGCTTACAACTAGAATCCAACCATTTTAGGCTGACTTTGTTTTGTGATCCTTGCATGGGGTGCAGATAATGCCATTATACTTCAATGACTGTCTGATTGAAATGCACATACACTTATAGTAGGTTTCATTCCTTGTTGTGTTGGTAAATGTTTTAACATTTCCTGATGAGGAGGAACCCTGATGTATTGTTTGCCTATTTGTGTGCTGTAAATACTCCCACCATGGCCAATATCAAGTTGCCAGCATGATTCTCTGAATGTGGAATTAGGATGATATGCAGTAACACACTATTATGTATTATTTCCACTATTCAGATACAGCTGACACAAATAACTTCAAGAGCAATGTAGTAAAATTATCAGAAAATTAGAAGTCTCAGGTATATATTACCTTTGTTTTAAACAGTATTTGTTTAATTGTAAATTCATAAAAATTATTTTTTTAAAAAATTAATGCCACGTGCTTTACAGCTGGCAAATAGAATCAGTGAAAATTTAAAAATAGGCTCTCACGACCAGGTGTGGTGGTTCATGCCTGTAATTCCAGCACTTTGGGAGGCCAAGATGAGCAGATCACTTGAGACTAGGAGTTGGAGACTAGCCTGGCTAACATGGTAGAACCCCACCTCTACTAAACGTACAAAAATTAGCCGGCGTGGTGGCACATGCCTGTAATCCCAGCTACTCGAGAGGCTGAGGTGGGAGGATTGCTTGAACCCGGGAGGCAGAGATTGCAGTGAGCTGAGATTGTGCCACTCCACTCCAGCCTGGGTGGCAGAGTGAGACTCTATCTCAAAAAATAACAATAAAAATAGGCTCTCAAAAGCTGGTACAAGAGGCCTGCAGCACACAACTGGATATGAACACATTGTAACGATTTAGCAGCTAGACAGTTTGGTTCTGAAATATAGCCAGATTTGACAGAGCATCAGTAAACTACCAGCATGGGTTAGTATCAGTACCATTTCTTCTTTACAACCAAGGAAACATGTTTTACTCAAACATGTTTCTCTCTTCAGTAACACACATTTACCTTTCAGATTGTTATTTAAAATCAAAATTTACATCAGAAGAGAAGCTGATGAAGTCTAGTAGGCACAATTTCACTGTTAAAGTTATTATAAGAAAGATTGGCACAGATCTCTGCAATAGAAATTATTCCTGCACTGCATACAAAATGACAAGGAGTGTAACTTTTTAAAAAGCACTCACCCTATTTGACACTATACTATAAATAAATATAGATTCAACTCATTTCTAGTTTTATTATAAAATTCATACTGGCCATATTTTGCTTTTGTCATTGGAATAGCCCAGATTCCCAAAGGTTTCATCCTACCGGAAGATGCTGCAATCATTTTTTTTGTTTTTACATTTCAGCTTCACTAACAATCTCTGCTGGGTTTATGGCTACTGTTACACATTAAAAATAATATTAAAATTTGGATTTAAAAACATGCAAAGCCTATGATTAGAAATATTTCTGCTGATAATTAGGAGTTGAAGGTGCTGCAACTGAGGGTCAGGTTTTCACTGGAATTTACTAGCATCTATTTTCAAACCTAATTTATTTTACTTGCATTTGCCTTTACAAGTTAATTGCACATTTTAAGTTGAGATTATATGTGGGCGCACATTTACATTAATTGGGAAGGCCCTCTGAGGATTCAGCTTTAATCTTTAAGCAGTTGTTTAACTTTTTTAGTAGTCTTCCCATGTGGAAAGAAGAATTTGTAAATTGATGATGCAGACAAGAGAAGACATATTCAAATTGTGAAGCCTGTGTTGAAAGTGGACCTTGTGTCAAGGAATTGGACGGTCAATTTAATTTCAAGGATAAGACTAACTTTGGTTCTCAACTTAAGTTGTCAATAAAATAATTACCAGGGGAACTTTAAAATCACCTGCCCATAACTCCCTCCAGAGTAATTAAATAGAATCCCTAGGAGTGGGACCCAATAATCAGTATTTTTAATGCTTCCCTAATGGTGAAATGTGTGATCAAATTTGAAAACTCAAGACGTACGTCAGAGTCTTTTGAGGAGCTTGTTAAAAAACAGAGTACTGGGCCCCATTTCCAGATTCTCTGATGCAGTCAGTCTCAGGTGGGGCCCAAGAATTTATATTTCTATTAGGTCGGTGCAAAAGTAATTACCGTTTTTACCAGTATGGAGAACAACAACAAAAAAACGCAATTACTGTTGCATCACCCTAATAACAAATTCTCCATTAATGCTGATCCTTGTGCCATGTGTATTTGATTTTATCATCTGTGCACTTATGTAACATAAGAATGTTTATATATGCAAAACTAATTTAAGATGGAAGCAATTATCCTTACAAATTTCCTTCCCATATGTATTAGTCCATTTTCACACTGCTGGTGAAGACATACCGTAGACTGGACAATTTACAAAAGAAAGAGGTTTAACTGGATTTACAGAAGCCTCACAATCATGATGGAAGGCAAGGAGGAGCAAGTCATATCTTATGTGGGTGGCACAAGACAGAGAGATTGGGCAGGGAAACTACCCCTAATGATACCTCAGATCTCATGAGACTTATCCGTTGTAATGAGAACAGCACAGCAAAGACCTGCCCCCATGTTTCAATTACCTCCCACTGGGTCCCTTTCACAACACGTGGGAATTCAAGATGAGATTTGGGTGGGGACGAGCCAAGCCATATCACCATCCTCAAATTACTACATTAAATATAAGGGCATTTCATGATTAAACATGATAATGTTTCAAACAATGACATGTTTTGTCCTTTAGACAATTTATAGTCAAGTATGGTTGTCCATTTTAAACTTTAACAATCTTTGGCTTGTTCTGTCTTCCAAATATCTCATTATAGTTTATATTTATTATGTTTTAATAAATGTACCTTAATGTAAGTTGGTAGTACCTAATTCGTTAGAAGCCTTCAACTTTGGAAATTACCTAAAGTTTGTTAGCAGATTGAAAGGTAGTTCAGGCTGGGTGTGGTGGCTCACACCTGTAATCCCAGTACTTTGGGAGGCTGAGGTAGGTGAACCACTTGAGGTCAGGAGTTGGAGACCAACCTGGCAAACATGGTGAAACCCCATCTCTACTAAAAACAGCAAAACAATTAGTGGGACGTGGTGATGCATGCCTGTAATCCCAGCTACTCAGGAGGTTGAGGCAGGAGAATAGCTTGAACCCGGGAGGTGGAGGTTGCAAGCACCAGCCTGGGCAACAGAATGAGACCACTCTAAAAAAAAAAAAAAAAAAAGAAAAGAAAAAAATGATAGTTCGATGGAGCAGAAATAAAAATCTACTGAAGTTTGCAAAGTTAACATTACTCGATTTTATGGATATTGATCTTTTAAAACCATGTAGATAGTAGGATTTTGTCTCTTGTACTTGTAATCTTACTTGTAAATGCTCTTGTAATCTTGTTATCTTACAAAATTACAAGAAAAGAGAAAAGAGAGGATCGTAGAAGAGGGGGTAGGGAGAGGAGAGGAAAGGACAGGACAGGAGAGGAGAAGAGAGAAGAAGAGAGGAAGAGAAGAGTAGGTGGGCATGGTGGCTCATGCCTGTAATCTCAGCATTTTGGCAGGCTGATGCAGGTGGATCACTTGAGCTCAGGAGTTCCAGACCAGCCTGAGAAACATGGCCAGATCCCAACTCTACAAAAAATACAAAAATATTAGCCAGAGGTGGTGGTGGATGCCTGTAGTCCCAGTTACTTGGGAGGCTAAGGTGGGACGATCACTTGAGCCCAGGAGGTTGAGGCTGCAGTGAGCCATGATGCACTCCAGCCTGGGACAACCAGAGTGAGACCCAGCCTCAAAAAAATAATACGTAAGTAAATAGAAAGAAAAATAGGGAAATAAGGAAGAGTTTCAGCTCTCAAAATGGAATTTTTACCCAGTTAAATCAGTGGTAAGTTGTATCTAAGATAGTTTACACAAGATTATTAGAAAAGCAAAGTTCCTGATTAAGTATAATACTTTTTATTTTCTAAGAAAAAACCTGCATATGTGTGTAACCATATAACGAGGAGTAGTAATCCGGTGGAATATTGACATGAAATATAATTATTGTCCAGCACTGCTTTCAACTCCTTTGCCATTCCTTAATAATATCTTTGCACCACACAATGAGTCTGGTAACTTTTAGTTTCTATAACTTGTTCCAACCCATTTTGAAACACCAATATTATATCTTAGTCAAAGCTTTCTCCTCCCTCATTGCTGGCCAGACTTCAGGTTCTAAAAATGGGGAGGAAAATATGTCCTGCTTTGTTACTCCCTACTTGTCTGTCATGTAACTTTAGCTCTTCGGGCAGAGAGGAGACATGGAGGAAATGAGTAATATCTTTTCAAGCAGATCTAGAGGAAACTTCCTTTCTGCTGCTCTAAATTTCACAATCCTCTGACACCTGAGAGATGCAACTCTGTTGAGAGGCTTCTGTGTGAGATCTTCAGAGAGGTTTGAGTCTCATCCCTCTTTAGGATTCCTCGAACTTCCTCCTTCTCATTTCTTCTCTCTTCTTTTCCCTTCTTCAGGGTTCCCTGCATATCTAGATCTAGGTCTCTTTTATTCCCCATGACTTCTCATTCCCACCACAGGACGTATATCTCGTAGCCTTAAGTTGCTAGAATCCCCTTGCTTGGTGGGCTGCCCTTTTGGTTGCATTACTGATGTGACAAGAAAAGGTTTGCTGTCTTTGCTAGGTCCACTTTTTAAAATTTTTGTTTCCCAAATGTTGTGAGCAGGCTGCTCTCTTAATGGCCTATCCTTTGGGCCTGCGATCACTCTCCAGTTCTTTGTTCTTCTCTAGATACAGGTAAAAGGGCCAGAACAGTTGCAGAAAAAAACATCTCTTCAGTGCCTTCTCATGCACCCACACAATTTCATGAATGATTCTCATGGAGTCTGTCCTTCTCTTGCATTTGGGGATCTCTCCACAGCTTGGTCCACTGGTCTCTCCAGAAGGTTGACTTGACTTGTGCAGTACTCCCCTGTTATATGAAATGGTTCCAAATATCGGTTTCTCTCTGTAGAATGTGGGGATACTTGGTGTCTCCTTGTCCTTAGTATTGGATCTAAGTGGGCCAGGGCCATGGTGAAAGAATCTCACTATTACATGCTTTTGTTTTTGACTGACTCATTTTGTTTCTCTGTCTCTCTTCCTTCTTCCTTTCTCCCTTCTAATCTCTTGTTAAAGCGGGTTTGTACACACCTACTAGTACAAACATATACCTGTTTATTCAATATATGATCATTTAGAAATAATAATAAAAGTTAATTCAGTTTTCACGTTATAAATAAGGAGACTGAAGCACTGAAAATTTTGTGTGCAAAGTTGCAGAAGGTGTTAGTAGATTTCAGTTGGATATCAGTCCCATTCACTCCTAGTTGCTTCTTCTCACAGAATTAGAGACTTTTGTAGTTGAATAAAATGCTTTGTAACTTAATCTCTTATCCAATGTAAGAATTGGAATATTAGTATAGGAATATAGTATATTATTAATATAGTATAGAATTAGTATAGGAATTCTTCTAAAACTGTTCCCAGAAGTGCTTACCTACTCACTGTTGAAATATTTTCAGAAACAAAGAACTCAACATTTCAGAGGGTAATTAATTCTACTGTTGGGCAGTAAGCAATTGTCAGATGATTCTTTCTTCATGGAGCTAAGATCTGCCTTCCTAAGGATTCTACCCACTGATATTTGTTCTGTCATCTGAAGCTACATGGGATCAATAACTTTGTCCACAGTCTGACTCTTAAGATAACTAAAGACACCATCATGTCCAAGCAACTCTGCTGATTTACAGGTTAAACATACCACTTCCTTCAGCTTTTTCTTACATGACTATGTTTGTAGGGGCTTTTCTTACCAATTGCCCTGCTATTCATTTGCTTGAATTTTAATAATCTTGTTAAAATTAATAGCCTAAAGTGAGAGATTAATATTCAATGTGTATAGAATTTCAAGTATGCAAGTTGAAAAATTTTTGGAGATCTTCTGCAAAAATATATGAATATAGTTAATGCTACTGAACTATATACTTAAAATGGTTAAGATGGTAAATTTTATGTTACGTATTTTTATCACAAGTTTTAAAATGTAAGATGTTCATGTTGTAGAAATTTGGTATTTTTACAACAGATCATACTGGGCTTTTTACCTTTAGTTATTTGGCTTCTAGCTTTCTTTTAAAGTAATCTTGGATGACAGCCTTATCATGTAACTGACATGTTGAGTTCTCAGTCAATTAACATGCCTAATTTCTTATAAACCAGTTTGCTTTTTAGGGATATTTCCAATGTTTACATTTCAAAAGTTCTCTTAGGTTTTATTTTGATAGTCTTCTGATTCTCCCTTATCCATACATTTCAAAATATGTACATGGGTGAGGTCCTCTCTACCCCACCATCCTCCTACAATTTTTAACTTTTTTGCAATTTTGCAGTTTGAATCCATCATCCATCATAGTAATGATGTCTTCTAGTTTTGTATAAATTCAAACATTGGATAAGCATAACTTTTAAAGCTTTAACCAAATCATAGTAACAAAGGCATGAGCTTTTTAGGGAGCAATTAAAAGCATTCTTCTGGGAAAAACTGACCTAATAATTAGAATTCTGTAGATATAGTTATGAATCAACTACTCTTCTACCTAATTTGCTATTATATTGCATGTATGATATTTTAATTTATTGTGAAAGAATTTCTCAAAAATGTTGCTAAAAATACAGTACTGTGTTTAGAAATATATATATAATGAAATATATTTAATGAAAACATATATGGAAATGCCCTAAACATGTTACATATGTAAATATATATTATATACGTATTTACATATATGTATTGTATATATATAGATATATATATATATATATCAAAAAACTGCATCAGCAAAAAATTTATTCTGGCATAATATATTTTTATTTCATTTATGACCAAATAGTATCATTATAAATACTGACAAACTATTGTTCTAAGAAGTTAATCTTAGAATTATTGTCAGAATTTACATAAACTTCACCTCTCTCTAGTTTCCAAATTTTCTCTCAGTTTCGGAGTCATGATCAAATATTATCATTATAAATACTGACAAACTATTGTTTTAACAAGTGTATCTTAAAATTGTCAGAAACTTACATAAACTTCATTCCCCATAATTTTCAAGTTTTCTCTCAGTTTGGGAGTTGGTACAATATTATTTGCATTTTTTCCCATTTTTCTTCATGTTTCCTAACTCCCATTAATTCCACAATTACTGTCAATATTCTGAGAACATCAAAGATGCTTGATGTTTCATTACTTCTTTGACAAGTTGTCTCCATAGGAAGATAAACTCATATTTTAGCAATTAGACGCTCTATTTTTCTCCATTCTCTGGTTTGGTGTTTTAATTTTCTTTCAAACTTATTTGCTCTCTGCTTTCCCTTCTGATGATAATTATTTTTTATTTAAAAGGTAGATACTGAAGAAACTGAGAAGCTCCTTTTCCTGCCTATGTCCTGTGGATTTATTCATTGCATCCCAGACTTCCTTATTCTGTTTATTTCCTTGTTCCATACTTTTATATTTTAGCTTACTTAATTTTTAATTTAGAAGTGGTGTGGAAGCTTCTGCTAAGTTGTCTTCTTGTTATTCTTACACGCATGTGGCATTATTTTGCATCTTTCTTTGTTTGTAGTTCCCTGTTTTGTAAATACCTAATAAAGCCAGTCTGCAGAAAAGTAGGAGGTTAAACAAAGCCTAGAGGGATATTTTCAAAGCCATAGGCAGAAATTATTAAAAACGGCTTTTAGTTTCTTGTTCTAACTCAGCATTTCCCCAATTTCTTGCTTGAGGATATGAGTCGCTTGCAGTGCTTGTTGCTGATAAAGATTCCAAGGCTCCTACCTGCCTCCCTCAAAGATTTTCATTCAGTAGGTCTTGGATGGAGTCCAGGAATCTGTATTTTCAGAAAAATAATCTCATGTGATTCATATATATGTATATATATATTTTTTTTTTTTTTTTTTTTTTTGGAGACAGAGTCTCTCTCTGTCGCCCAGGCTGGAGTGCAGTGGCGCCATCTCGGCTCACTGCAAACTCCACCTCTTGGGTTCACGCCATTCTCCTGCCTCAGCCTCCTGAGTAGCTGAGACTACAGGCACCTGCCACCATGCCTGGCTAATTTTTTGTAGTTTTAGTAGAGAAGGGGTTTCACCGTGTTAGCCAGGATGGTCTTGATCTCCTGACCTCATCATGATCTGCCCACCTCCCAAAGTGCTGGGATTACAGACCTGAGACACCACGCCTGGCCTTGATTCTTATCTTAAAAGAAGATCAGAGAATGTAAACTGTGGTTTTAACATTTTCTACCAATTAGAATTTTTTAAGGCTACCACAAGAAATTATTGCAAACGTGATGGCTTAAAACAACAATAGAAATTTATTCTCACACAGTTCTGGAGGCCAAAAGTCTAAAATCAAGGTGTCAACAGGGTTTCCTCCAAAGGCTCTAGGAAAAAGTCCTTGCTTGCTTTTTTCAGCTTCGGGTGGCTATTGGCATTTCTTGGCTTGGGGCAACATAACTTCAACCTCTGCCTCCATCTTTGTGATCTTCTTCCCCATGTCTCTGTCACAGCATCCTCTCCTTTCTCTTAGAAAGACACCAGTTTTTTAAAGCCCACCTTTAATCCAGGATGATCTCATACTGAGATCCTTAACTTTATGTCTGCAAAGACTACATTTATTTTTTCTTTTGAAAGATGTTTGTTGGTTAAGGTTATTAGCACAAAAAATATCATAATCGTTTCAATAAGCAAACAATCAATTTAGAGGCTGAGCAAGGTGGCTCATGCCTGTAATGTTGCTGAGGCATTGGGAGACCAAAGCTGGCAGATCCCTTGAGCCCAGGAGTTTGGGACCAGCCTGGGCAACAAGGTGAAACTCTGTCTCTAAACAAAAACTAAAAATTAGCAGGATGTGGTGGTATATGCCTGTAGTCCCCGCTACTAGGGAGAGTGAGATGGGAGGATCACCTGAACCCAGGACATCCAGGTTGCAGTGAGCCAGGAGTGTGCCATTACACTCCAGCCTGGGCAACAGAGCAAGACTGTCTCTAAAAAAAACAAACAAAACAAAACAAAAAGTTAAAAAAATTAAAAGAAAACTGGAAAACTTGGATCATCCCGGGGAGGTTCCAAGATGGCCAAATAGGAACAACTCCAATCTACAGCTCCCAGTGTGAGCGACACAGAAGACAGATGATTTCTACATTTCCAACTGAGGAACGCAGGCTCCTTGCCAGCAACAGAACAAAGCTGGACGGAGAATGACTTTGACAAGTTATAAGAAGAAGGCTTCAGATGATCAAACTTATCCGAGCTAAAGGAGGAAGTTCGAACCCATCGCAAAGAAGCTACAAACCTTGAAAAAAGATTAGACGAATGGCTGACTAGAATAACTGGTGTAGAGAAGTCCTTAAATGACCTGAGGGAGCTGAAAACCATGGCACGAGAATTCAGTGACAAATGCACAAGCTTCAGTAGCCAATTCGATCAAATGGAAGAAAGGGTATCAGTGATTGAAGATCAAATGAATGAAATGAACTGAGAAGAGAAGATTAGGGAAAAAAGAGTAAAAAGAAATGAGCAAAGCCTCCAAGAAATATGTGACTATGTGAAAAGACCAAATCTATGTCTGATCGGTGTACCTGAAAGTTAGGGGGAGAATGGAACCAAGTTGGAAAACACTCTGCAGGATACTATCCAGGAGAACTTCCCCAACCTAGCAAGGCAGGCCAACATTCAAATTCAGGAAATACAGAGAATGACACAAAGATACTCCTTGAGAAGAGCAACTCCAAGACACATTGTCAGATTCACCAAAGTTGAAATGAAGGAAAAAATGTTAAGGGCAGCCAGAGAGAAAGGTCGGGTTACCCACAAAGGGAAGCCCATCAGACTAACAGCGGATCTCTCAGCAGAAACTCTACAAGCCAGAAGAGAGTGGGGGCCACTATTCAACATTCTTAAAGAAAAGAATTTTCAACCCAGAATTTCATATCCAGCCAAACTAAGCTTCATAAGTGAAGGAGAAATAAAATCCTTTACAGACAAGCAAATGTTGAGAGATTTTGTCACCACTAGGCCTGCACTACAAGAGCTCCTGAAGGAAGCACTAAACATGGAAAGGAACAACTGGTACCAGCCACTGCAAAAAACATGCCAAATTGTAAAGGCCATCAAGGCTAGGAAGAAACTGCATCAACTGACGAGCAAATTAACCAGCTAATATTATAATGACGGGGTCAAATTCACACATAACAATATTAACCTTAAATGTAAATGGACTAAATGCTCCAATTAAAGACACAGACTGCCAAATTGGATAAAGAATCAAGATCCATCAGTGTGCTGTATTCAGGAGACCCATCTCACATGTGGAGACACACATAGGCTCAAAATAAAGGGATGGAGGAAGATCTACCAAGCAAATGGAAAACAAAAAAAAAGGCAGGGGTTGTAATACTAGTCTCTGATAAAACAGACTTTAAACCAACAAAGATCAAAAGAGACAAAGAAGGCCATTACATAATGGTAAAGGTATCAATTCAACAAGAAGAGCTAACTATCCTAAATATATATGCACCCAATACAGGAGCACCCAGATTCATAAAGCAAGTCCTTAGAGACCTACAAAGAGACTTAGACTCCCACGCAATAATAATGGGAGACTTTAACAACCCACTGTTAACATTAGACAGGTCAATGAGACAGAAAGTTAACAAGGATATCCAGGAATTGAACTCAACTCTGCACCAAGCAGACCTAATAGACATCTACAGAACTCTCCATCCCAAATCAACAGAACATACATACTTCTCAGCACCACATCACACTTATTCCAAAATTGACCACATAGATGGAAGTAAAGCACTCTTCAGCAAATGTAAAAGAACAGAAATTATAACAAACTGTCTCTCAGACCACAGTGCAATGAAAGTAGAACTCAGGATTAAGAAACTCACTCAAAACCACTCAACTACATGGAAACTGAACAATCTGCTCCTGAATGATTACTAGGTACATAATGAAATGAAGGCAGACATAAAGATGTTCTTTGAAACCAATGAGAACAAAGACACAACATACCAGAATCTCTGGGACACATTTAAAGCAGTGTGTAGAGGGAATTTTATAGCACTAAATGCCCACAAGAGAAAGCAGGAAAGATCAAAAATTGACACCCTAACATCACAATTGAAAAAACTAGAGAAGCAAGAGCAAACACATTCAAAAGCTAGTGTAAGGCAAGAAATAACTAAGATCAGAGTAGAAATGAAGGAGATAGAGACACAAAAAATCCTTCAAAAAAATCAATGAATCCAGGAGCTGTTTTTTTGAAAAGATCAACAAAATTGATAGACCACTAGCAAGACTAATAAAGAGAGAAGAATCAAATAGACTCAATAAAAAAATGATAAAGTGGATATCACCACTGATACCACAGAAATACAAACTACCATCAGAGGATACTATAAACACCTCTATGCAGATAAACTAGAAAATCTAGAAAAAATGGATAAATTCCTGGACGCATACACCCTTCCAAGACTAAACCAGGAAGAAGTTGAATCCCTGAATAGACCAATAACAGGCTCTGAAATTGAGGCAATAATTAATAGCCTACCAACCAAAAGAAGTCCAGGACCAGATGAATTCACAGCTGAATTCTACCAGAGGTACAAGGAGGAGCTGATACCATTCATTCTGAAACTATTCCAATCAATAGAAAAAGAGGGAATCCTCCCTAACTCATTTTAAGAGGCCAGCATCATCCTGATACCAAAGCCTGGCAGAGACACAACAAAAAAAGAGAATTTTAGACCAATATCCCTGATGAACATCGATGCAAAAATCCTCAATAAAATACTGGCAAACTGAATCCAGCAGCACATCAAAAAGCTTATCCACCAAGATCAAGTGGGCTTCATCCCTGGGATGCAAGGCTGGTTCAACATATGCAAATCAGTAAATGTAATCCATCACATAAACAGAACCAAAGACAAAAACCACGTGATTATCTCAATAGATGCAGAAAAGACCTTCAACAAAATTCAGCAGCCCTTTATGCTAAAAACTCTCAATAAATTAGGTATTGATGGGACATATTTCAAAATAATAAGAGCTATTTATGGCAAACTCACAGCCAATATCATACTGAATGGGCAAAAACTGAAAGCATTCCCTTTGAAAATTGGCACAAAACATGGATGCCCTCTCTCACCACTCCTATTCAACATAGTGTTGGAAGTTCTGGCCAGGGCAATCAGGCAGGAGAAAGAAATAAAGGGAATTCATTTAGGAAAAGAGGAAATCAAATTATCCCTGTTTGCAGATGATATGATTGTGTATTTAGAAAACCCCGTCGTCTCAGCGCAAAATCTCCTTAAGCTGATAAGCAACTTCAGCAAAGTCTCAGGATGCAAAATCAATGTGCAAAAATCACAAGCATTCTTATACAACAATAACAGACAGAGAGCCAAATCATGAGTGAACTCCCATTCACAATTGCTTCAAAGAGAATAAAATACCTAGGAATCCAACTTACAAGGAATGTGAAGGACCTCTTCAAGGAGAACTATAAACCACTGCTCAACAAAATAAAAGAGGACACAAACAAATGGAAGAACATTCCATGCTCATGGATAGGAAGAATCAATATCATGAAAATGGCCATACTGCCCAAGGTAATTTATAGATTCAATGCCATCCCCATCAAGCTACCAATAAGTTTCTTCACAGAATTGGAAAAAACTACTTTAAAGTTCATATGGAACCAAAAAAGAGCCCTCATTGCCAAGACAATCCTAAGGCAAAAGAATAAAGCTGGAGGCATCACGCTACCTGACTTCAAACTATACTACAAGGCTACAGTAACCAAAACAGCATGGTACTGGTACCAAAATAGAGATATAGACCAATGGAACAGAGAAGAGCCCTCAGAAATAATACCACACATCTACAACCACCTGATCCTTGACAGACCTGACAAAAACAAGAAACGGGGAAAGGATTCCCTATTTAAAAAATGGTCCTGGGAAAACTGGCTAGCCATATGTAGAAAGCTGAAATGGGATCCCTTCCTTAAACCTTATACAAAAATTAATTCAAGATGGATTAAAGACTTAAATGTTAGACCTAAAACCATAAAAACTCTAGAAGAAAACCTAGGCAATACCATTCAGGACATAGGCATGGGCAAGGACTTCATGTCTAAACACCAAAAGCCAAAATAGAGAAATGGAATCTAATTAAACTAAAGAGCTTCTGCACAGCAAAAGAAACTACCATCAGAGTGAACAGGCAACCTACAGAATGGGAGAAAATTTTTGCAATCTACTCATCTGACAAGGGGCTAATATCCAGAATCTACAAAGAACTCAAACAAATTTACATGGAAAAAACAACCCTACGAAAAAGTGGGCAAAGGATATGAACAGACACTTCTCAAAAGAAGACATTTATGCAGCCCACAGACACATGAAAAAATGCTCATCATCACTGGCCATCAGAGAAATGCAAATCAAAACCACAATGAGATACCATCTCACACCAGTTAGAATGGCCATCATTAAAAAGTCAGGAAACAACAGGTGCTGGGGAGGATCTGGAGAAATAGGAACACTTTTACACTGTCGGTGGGACTGTAAACTAGTTCAACCATTGTGGAAGACAGTGTGGCGATTCCTCAAGGATCTAGAACTAGAAATACCATTTGACCCAGCCATCCCATGACTGGGTATATACCCAAAGGATTATAAATCATGCTGCTATAAAGACACATGCACACGTATGTTTATTGCAGCACTATTCACAATAGCAAAGACTTGGAACCAACCCAAATGTCCATCAGTAATAGACGGGATTAAGAAAATGTGGCACATATACACCATGGAATACTATGCAGCCATAAAAAAGGATGAGTCCATGTCCTTTGTAGGGACATGGATGAAGCTGGAAACCATCATTCTCAGCAAACTATCACAGGGACAAAAAACCAAACACCGCATATTCTCACTCATAGGTGGGAATTGAACAAAGAGAACACTTGGACACAGGAAGGGGAACATCACACACTGGGTCCTGTTGTGAGGTGTGGGGGAGCGGGGGGATAGCATTAGGAGATATACCTAACATAAATGACGAGTTAATGGGTGCAGCACACCAACATGGCCCATGTATACATATGTAACAAACCTGCACGTTGTGCAAATGTACCCTAGAACTTAAAGTCTAATAAAAAAAATTAAAATCAATTTAGAAAGTAGTGTACATAAAATTTTATATAACTATTATTTACATGTATAGATACTCTGAATCATGCTCACCAATATATCTATAATGCTGAATTTCCACTGACTTTGACTTTCTTCTTTTGGATTTTCTGTACTATTTTGCTCATCCTTCATCTGGAGGTATCGTTTTTAAAGTAGAAAAAAAAAGGTATTTTAGCCTTGAAAATTAAAATAACAAAAAGCAAAGTCTTCTGTAGATCTGTGCATAGTTACAGTGACAAAGCAGAATCACAAGAAATACTTAAGTATTTACAAAGACTCTATTTCTAAAGAAAGTCACATCCGCAGGTCCTGGGGGTTAGAATTTGATGTACCTTTTTGGTACCTAACAATTCAGCCCACTGCCCCAGGGGAACTTTAATATGCCCTATATTGCCACTTGAATTACACTGGAGGCCCAGGCATGGGTAATTTTTAAAACCTGTCCACGTGATTCTCATGTGCAACCCTATCCTGATGGTTATTGAGTCTCTGCCACTCCATTGAACTTCTTTCAATATTTCTTTATTATATCCCTCCAAACTTCAGTTGCTTTTCTTTTCCTTCCCTCCCGAATTAGAGTCTTGCTCTTTCACCCAGGCTGGAGTGCAATGGTGCAATCTCAGCTCACTGTGACTTCCACCTCCCGGGTTCAGGTGATTCCCCTGCCTTAGCCTCCCGGGTAAGTGGAATTACAGTTGTGTGCCACCATGCCCAGCTAATTTTTGTGTTTTTAATAGAGACGCGTTTTCACCTTATTGGCCAGACTGGTCTTGAACTCCTGACCTTATGGGATCTGCCCACCTCAGCCTCCCAAAGTGCTGGGATTACAGGTGTGAGCCACCATGCCCAGCCTGCTTTTCCTTTTCTAGTGTATCTTTTTCAAGTAATTCAGCAGATTATTTCTGGTAGGAAAGAGCTAACTGGAGCTGCCTCAGTTACTGGGCAATGATAATTTTAACCGTCTTTATGATGCTGACAGATATTTTGTTGTTTCAGTTTTTATCAAGAGTAAACATGAATTATTTAGAGACTTCAGCAGCATTAATACCTCCATTGGTTAAAAAAAATATATAAAAATACACATGTACATGCACACACACACATAAAAATCAGGGTCAAAGGAGATAATTATGTAAACATCTAGGTCGTGGATGGCACGTAGTGGTTTAACTGCAGATTTATTTTTCCTTTCTTCTTCCTTCCAAATAATCTTCTTTTCTCAAGGGGGAATATATGTATTTTTCTCAATTGAAATTATTTCAGAAAACAGCAACATTTCTGAAATCCTTTATTGGTTAATAGTAAAGTTATTATTTTGAAAGGTGTTCCATTGAAGTCCTGTATTGATTCAGGAAACATTTCTATCATGCCAAGTTGGGGTTTTAAAAACAGAAGCTGTATGCATCTTTGCCTAAGACGTAACCAATATGCCAGTAAGTAGTCTCTGTCGCTGTAACATTTTGTCAGTGATGTCAAAATATTTCATTACAGCATATGTAAGGTCTAAACCTACCTCTATATTTCCCTGCAGCGTTTTTTTAAAGGGTCCAATTTTCCTGCAATGGCGACTCCTGTACTTGGATGCACAGTCCCAGACATGAGCTAAAATTTGCTGTGTAGCCATAGCAGCGTTTTCTCTCTCTTGTTCCTTTCAGTCATTGGCAATATGACCACATCTAACTACCAAAAAAACAAAACGAAATGAAAAACAACAAAACAAAAACACCTTTCCACTGCTGCACATCCTAGAAGCACAGCATTGTGTAGTTTGATATCCCACACAGGAGAGAAGATGTCCATATTTGAATCACTGCTTGCTGCTCATTGCTTTGATGAAATCTTTCTAGAATTTGAGCAGGCCTGAGGTGAGTGAAATCAGGACCCTCTGTACCCTGCCAGGAAGGCAGTCGTGGTGTCACTTCTGTGAGTTGTCTGGAGCCAACCTCCTCTTCAGAGAAGAAGCTACACAACACTGTGGCTTAAACACTATAGGGTTTAAAGTTTTAAAACACTATAAAACACTAAAAACTTCTGAAGTTTTAAAACACTACCGTGTTTTATTGATGTATTCTCTAAATATTTTTTACAATGTTATTTTCATTTTTTTTTTTTTTTTTTTTTTTTTGAGACGGAGTCTCACTCTGTCACCCAGGCTGGAGTGCAGTGGCGCGATCTCGGCTCACTGCAACCTCCGTCTCCCGGGTTCACGCCATTCTCCTGCCTCAGCCTCTCCGGGTAGCTGGGACTACAGGCGCCCGCCAACACGCCCGGCTAATTTTTTGTATTTTTAGTAGAGACGGGGTTTCACCGTGGTCTCGATCTCCTGACCTCGTGATCCGCCCGCCTCAGCCTCCCAAAGTGCTGGGATTACAAGCGTGAGCCACTGCGCCCGGCCTTACAATGTTATTTTCTTATGAGTCCAAATTAGACCTGCTCTGGTGTTTTTAGCCGCTGTGTTCTAGATACTGGGTCTCAGGGGAAAAAGGCAGTTTCTGCTCTAGAAGGTTGCAGGGGGGTTAGTGGTTGTGGTGTGCGAAACTTCAATAAGGAGATGACAATTCTACATGATGTGCGTATATGTGAATTTTCTGAAGATTGCTACATTCTTTTAAATGAATAATTTTTACGTTTCCTCTGCTTTTGCATATGTAAATTCTTATATAGTAGTACTGAATCCTTACAGGTTCTGAAATTCTAGGTTCTGTGCATACCCATTCTCTATTGAATTTCTATTGCTGTTTTTAAAGCAATGATGTAGATACATTTAGCTAAAGAAAGGCAGATAATACATAGGTGCTTACAATCAAAAAAATAGTACAATAGTACAATTGTAGATAGTAGTCATTCTACACCTTTTGTACTATTACCAGTGGCAAGTATTTTTAACTCTTAGCCAAGTTTCCTGGTTATTACCTCTACTTTTATATAAAGTAGTATGTTTAAGTGCTATTTCTTGATTTTCTTAAAATTATACTCCTCTCTTGACTAGAACATAATTTAAGTTATAAGTTTTAAAGTTTTAAAAGTTTTAAATTAGAAGTACAAGTAAAGAAATGTACTACAGAGCTTTATAGAAAATAATATTATATTGTAATAATAATGTAAGCATGCTTACCTCATGGTATGATTAAAAGCTGTGACACTATATTGAGAAAATAGAAAAAAAATTGTGTGGTGTACCAAAAAATGATAAAATTTCTAATTTTTGATACAGACATTAGGAAGTGATATATAATAAAAATTATTTATGAAAATATTGCTTGCGTTTTAGTAACTATTTCGTTTTAAATATTTGTGTGTGGAAGAGTATGTGTCAATCATTTGTGTTTTCCTTATATTCAAATAAAGGGTGATTTTGATTTCATTTAATTGTGGTAGGAGAAAAAGTCTGTGTAATATTCTTTCTTTGGAAGCTATTGTGACTGCTTTGTGGCCTAGGATATGATTGCTTTTATGGAATTCCTTTGTGAAACAGGAAAAGTGTATATATTTTTAAATTTGATAGCGGTAAATTTCTTTTGACAAATAGGATAGGTTGATGAATTGATAAGGGGATATTGATCAAGTCTATTAATTTTGTTGTTACTATCCTGTGTATCCTTATTGATATTTTGCCTGCTGAAGGATAACGTAAAAACATAAGGCAGTTTTCCTGAAATGTATTTTCTTGTTTATATGTAAATTGCCAAACATAAAATCTATCTCATATTGTTGGCATGAGGATTAAATAGAGAACACAAAACCACCAAATACAGTGTTTGAGTAGTTAATTGTATTAACTACAACTTCTTAGTTAGTAGTACTTCTCTCTCCTTTGTTCTTTAATTCCATTAATAGGTTAACATCAGGCTGATCTTATTCTGTAAGATCATTTAAAATATTGGTTTACATGTCATGTAATTTTGCATTAAATAATTTACAATGATTTTCAATTCTGAATCTTGCTAAATGTTTTAAATAGGTCTTTGAATATTGACCATAGTATCAGATGTGTATAATTTCATATGTAAATAATCATATATTGGAGTTCAATAAAATATTTGGACATCTTACTTTTAGAGGTGAGTGCTCACAAATAAGGACAAAGTACTTTTAACTATAAATGTACACTGGTAAACATGTGTGAGCTATCAGGCATGACTAGGTTTAGTAATGCTGCCTTACCCCTGCATTTAACCCCGATAATTCTCGTAGGTCCCCTTTCATTGAGTGCATGCTTCTTTTTTTAATGTTCTTTCTATTTAGTGATTTTTATGTTTTCTGTGTCAGGAAACACTTTTAAAATGTGCTAGTTTTAGTGACATCTAACACTTCACACTTAATGACACTGTGATTTCTCATTTGCAATCAGGATCTGGCAGTGTGAAGCTCATGATAATTTGCTTTCTTGGGAAATTTTATGTTGTTTTTTACATGTTGGGAGAAAGATCTACAACTAGAATAAGTAAGAGTGAATTCTTAGAAACCATTTGTAATCATATCTTGATCCAGTATTGATGTAATAACCAAAGCTATTTTGGGTATTATCAAAGTTAAATCTGATCCATTTGAAGTGTCATTTGCTTCTCTTTCCCTGAGTGCTTTGCTTTCCTTTTATGAAAAATAAAAGGCAATTGCCTGGGTAGCCTCAGCATAGTCAAGATATCAGAATTATAAATGGACATCAACTACAGAGCTAGGAACAAGGAATCTCAAGGCGTATTATTTTCAGTGAAAAGTCAATGTGTATAAGCAAATTGATAAAAAATTACTCATTTTAATAATATGCTAATTTTAAAAGTAGCAAAAATGAAACTGAGAGAAAAGTACCCCAGGCAACCTCACTACTACTTCAGGGCCCTGAAGTGTCTATTCCTTGTGCTTATATACTGCTATAGTGAATAATTGCAGTGTATGAATTGGAATGAGAGAAAAACAATGAAATGCCACATAACATAATGATGCATTTTTAAAATTTCTGTAGTTTTAAAAGGTTGTCACTATGAAACATAATTTGTCTTACTCCTTTTCTCTTGGAAGTTGTAGTGTTGTAGGCACACTAAAAAAAAAGACTGAAATTTCCTGAAGTCTTAAAATATATAACCAAATTAATTTACTTGAGAAACTTCACATATATTTTGAGTTTTAATATAAATTATAGATAAATTAATCATTGTTGATTTTATCTGTCACATGTTATTCAGCATTTCTAAGTTATCAAATTTATTTTCTTAATTATTTCTTGGGATAAAAAATCTAAATTCATTGTTTAATTATTAACTTTAGGATTAACTTAAACCTACATTCATTTTAGTAGTAATTATTTTAATTGCCAGGGAGAATTATCATTGTTAGATATGAGTTTATTCTTTGACTTGGAAGATTTTTCTGTTGTACTAAAATGTATTAAAAAAAAAAACAGAAAATGCAACTTGAATCTCCTATTCAGTTTTTCAGTTAACTAGTTTCTTCCTATCAATATTTATGTATGTATGCTCAACATTTTCCCTCTCAAAAAAAGATTACCACCAATATAACTCTCTTTTAATCCTGTATCTCTTGTTAAGGATCACATTAATTCTTATATTCTTCACATTCAGATTTCCTGGAAAAGTTGCATGAAACTGTATGTATCCATCTTCTACTCAGTCTACTAAGACTGGAAATTTATTTTCCCCTTAAACCATTCCACCAAAACTGTCTTTGACAAGCTCAACAGACTTAAAAAAAAAAAAAAAAAAAAATCTGAGTAGCACTCTTCAGTTTGTATCTAACTTACCTGAGCAGCGCTGAACACTGCTGTCCTTCTCTTTCAAACACTTCTCTTGCCTTCAGTGACTTATATTTCTTGATTTCCCTCTTACATTTTTCTGGTTCCTCTGTCTCTACCTAACCCTCATATATACGTTCACTGTTTTCTTTGAGAGTGTGGGTAAATTATTTTCTGAAATGTTCTCACTTCTTTTTATTTTTTCAGTGGGGGTGGTGGGTAAACTTTTCACTCCAAGTTTAACATTTAAAATTGTTGCAGGTTAATTCAGGTTTTATACATGTGTTCTTGCGATTCTGATGTTTCACTACAGTGTTTCTCTATGTGAATTTATTTTTACTTATTTCAAAATAGATTTTGCTTCCTGAATCTAAAGTCATGTCTCCTTAAATTCTGGACCATTTTAAGAAATTATCTTCTTAAATATTGCTTGCTATCTTTATTTTCTCTCCTCCCTGTTTTAACAACTATTAGTTTGTTAGATTCTATCCTTCATGATTTCTCTTTTATACTCTTCTTAAACTCTGAGCTGCAACTGTGGTAATTTCTTCAGATCTTCCAGTTTAGTAATTCTCTCTTCAAGTGTACTAATTTGTAATTAACTTGTTCATGCGGTTTGTAATTCCAAGACTACAGTTTTCATTTCTGAATGTCCTATTTGGTTGCTTTTCAAATCTGCCTGTTTTTTCTGTGTGTCTTTTTACGTGGTTTTTATTTTTGTCCTTACCTTTTAAATACATTTTGACTTACCTATTTTATAGTGCCTACCAGATTTCAATCTATAGCCTCTACAGATAGATTTTTTAAAAATATCTAAAGATATTCTGGATCTAATCCTGTTGTTTATTAGGTCTGCTGAATTTTACTCACTAGATTTTAATTATTTTATAATTATTATTATTATTATTGGCAAGTTTGATTTTTTTGTCCCATGTGGAAATTTTAGGAAGACTTTCTTGTGTGATGTCTTCCCTGAGCACCCTGTCACTGTTCTGAAATATTATTAGATGGCCTGGATTAATTTTTATTTGAATTTTTCAACATCAGATTTCTGAATTACAGAAAGTAGAGCTTGTGATTGATTATAGCTTGTGATTATACATTTTCAAGGGGACTTTTTTCCCCACTCACAGTCTGGGCTGAGATATCTCTTTCTACCAGGAGGAGATATTATCTAACTCACCCTTGTACTTAGAGTTTAGACTTTGAAGGTCCTAGCTTATGTTGGCATCTTTTGTAGAACTAGAGAATTATCTCCTGTCCCAGGTTGATACTAAAACCCAGGCATCTAGATTGATTACAGAACCAGCTTTCTTTTACTGCCTTTGGAGGCAAAACTACACATGCATGCACAGGCAACGTTTTTATATATCATTCACTTACAATTCTAGTTTTTAGGACCCTTTTATTTCTGGACTCTGAAAATTTATATTCTTTGTGTACATTTACCTATATATTGAAATATTTGGTTGTTATTTTACCTAACATTCCTGATTGTCTGCCATATTGTCAGAACTATTCAATATTTTTTCCTCACACTTCTTTTAGTCTCATTGTATATACACTTCCTAGGTGTTCCCTTTGACTTTCTAATACTTTGTCATTTAAATAGTGATCATTTCCAACTCTGTCTTGCAAGCCTATTTCACTACTTCTATCTTATACCCTATTGCAACCATTCTAAAATTCTTTCATTTTCTCAAACATTTTATATACCCTCACTTCTGGGCCTTCATGAATCTGTCTCTTTCTTTGGAACATTGTAAAAGCACTCCTTCTCGTCATGTTCATGTGCCTTAACTCAAACATATTATTCATATCGGCTTTTATTTCCCTTTCTCTGGGAAGCAATACATAAATAGCCGAGATTAGTTTGGCTACTTCTGCTGTGTACTGTAATAACACATTACATTGCCTATAAAATAACATCTATCAGATATTTATTAAAATCACTTAATTGTATTCCAAATGTCTTCCCTAGTATATTGTAAGCACTCTGAAAAATGAGAATATTCAATATCGTATTCCTAGTGCCTAGTACTCTTTCATTCACTCACTCATTCATTCACTCGGGGTGATATATTTCTAAGGCCTAGAACTCTATCTGATATAAAATTCTCAGTTAAATATCTTGAACCAATAAAATATTTGAGCGATATTTTCTTTAATTTTGCAAATCACAGACCTCTGTTCGGAGATGTTAGGTACCTACCCAATATCACACATTAATTGGCGATACAGTCAGGATTTGAACCCACTTTTACTTGCCTGCAGGGCCTATGTTTTTTGTATGTGGCATTATACTTGGTATATAAAATGACATTGTTATGTGACAGCAAGGAAAGAGTGGCAAAACGATGACAATTTGTAGTACACTACTCTCGTGGGGTTTTCTCCAAAATTCGTTTACTTTATTGGATCATTTGAAGTCTGTCCTATATAAGTACCAATTCTTGGGAGCCACAACTAGTGTCAATATCTAGAAATGTAATGTATTTTCTCAGTGAATCTAGTGAATGTGTTATCTTTAAAAGCACCACTTTTCATAACAATATTTAATTATATACCGTAGGGTAAGTAAAAATTAGAATTGGAGTTTAAATCTTAGATGTAAACTACAGAATGAAGAATTAAATTTTTAATTCCTTCCCAAATCTTTCTAAGCTATAAATACTCTTTTAAAAGTATTAGTATAATCAGCATGCTATAGTGAAAAAAATAATGTATTTTGGCATTGATCAGAGTGTTGTATTCAAACTTTACTGCCACTTGCTATTTATGTGATGTGTCCTTAGGCAGGATATACTGTTTTCTCCTGCAAATTGGTGTTAGTGTTAACAATTGCAGGGATATTGTCGAGAGAATTGGTAATATATCTGCGGCTAGCCTAGTATCATATATTCAACAAATAATAGGTAATGCGATTATTATTGTGTTTTTCAGGTGAAGATAATACTTTCCTAACCCTGGACTCATACAATATTCTTATCTTGTCATTAATTTTAACTTGAATCTTCTATGCAATTTCCACATACATAATTTTGAAGGATAAATTTATCTATATAGGACATGTGTTACGTGATCTCAAACAAACCTATGACATAGGTTTTTAAACTTTATTAACAAATTACTTAAAAATATTATTTTGGGGGGCAAGGAGGAGGAATAAGGAAAATTCCTAGGTCAGAGACAGGAAAGAAGCCTAAATTAGATTTGAAATCTACCTTCCTGGGAGACATTCCTCTAAGCTTTGTATACTGGATAAATACAAGTATCATACCAATCATGATTACCCTTGAGAGAAAGACAATTGTAGCCATTTACATAATAGCTTACATATAACCTGACAATAAATTTTAAGTGAAATATATAATAGGTAAATTGAGCATACTACCTGTAATAATAGAAGATTTTTAGCAGTCCATTAATCCATATTTAATATTCTATGAGGTTTAAGTAACTACCAAGATAAAATATAGTTTTCTTTTCCTCTCTATAATTGTAACTTGATGACATGTAAGCCATTTTTGTTCATAATTGTTCTCTTTTTCAGAGTTAATCAGGTAATTCTTGCAAGTGTCCTGCAATTTGTACCCAAAGTCAAAGAATTTTTATGCAAAGTCAAGAAATAAAAAAATTGTGTGTAATATTTAAATCTTTGTCAAATATAAGAATTCATAATGACATTTTAACAGAGCAGGCATCCAGAAATAAACCAATATATTCAGATGCTATTTTCAACTTCTAAATTAACACTAATATGAAAGAACAGGAAAAATGTTACATTTATTTTAAGAGGTTTTTAAAACACAATAATCAATTATTGTAATTTATTATAATGCTGTGATAACCCCAGGAGTTATTCAAGTGGTGAATCCTACTTTTTGCTACATTAAATGCATTTCTAGATGATATCTCTTCTGACCTCTTGATCTCTAGGTCTTATAGGACCCAAGAGATAAGATTATAAACCAGAAGTCTGAAAGCAGAGAAGCTGAGTGATTTGCTCAGTCATAGTACTTTGAGAATGAAACAGAAATGAAACATTAATAACTTGCCTCCTGTACATGTCTCTCTTAAATAATAACTTTACTCTCTTCAGTGATTTCCCTTCAGCCTTATTCTAGTTCCCAATGTTTTTCTCTACAGTAATTTTTTTCCATAAGCTAAGCTGGACTATAAGGTTAACAACAAGAGACATGATATAACTATCATTAAAAAATTAATCACGTATGATATATAATTGTTTAAGCACACGTTTACATTATATGTGTTTATGTTTTATTCAGTGTGGGCAGAAGGTGAATGTCTCATTTTCTTAGGGGTCGAATATACTGAATTTTTAAATTTAGTTTGAGAATTGTTTTTTATATATTCAGAGATAATTTCCACTTTCTTTTTTGACTGTTTTTTAGTGTTAAAATCTAACAGTTGGAAATAATTTTAAAATTTACATGGAAAATTTCCCAGCCAATGAAGTATCATCAGTTTCAAAAGTTTTCAGATGCTTAGGATGATTTATTTTTTACTTAGCAAAACTTATAATATTGATTAATATGCCCCTAAGTTTATAGAAGAGAGATAAAATTTAAATTAACTTATTATAGAGCCAAAAAAGATGTAATGTTATTTTTAAAGATTAGATCTTACCATATCTGAGTCCCCATTTTATTGTTTACTCATTTGAACCAAAACTTGAGTTGATTCTCCGTTTAAATGCCCTAATTCTTGTCTACAGTACATCTTCTACACTGCAGTACATCCACTGAACAGTTATTGTCTATCTAAGGACAAAAGCCTATTTTGGACAACTTTCCTGTTGATTCTTGAAACATAAACATAAGTTCTCACTATCTCGTTAAGTAATAAAAGAAACTTCCTTAGAAGTATTGATTAAATTATGCCTTTAGGCATTTTCACTTTTCTTTCTAGTACTTCCCTTTACGTGATAGAATATTTGTTGGGTTTCTGCAGGAGAGATTTGATATAAGTCTTTGCCTCCTTTCTACCTCTTTTTTTTTTTTTTTTTTTTTTTTTTTGCATCACATTTAGGCTCTCGTGACATTGGTTTTTAAAAAGTTAAATTTATCTTAAAATTCATGTCTTAAGATGTGACTTTGGTAATCATGAAACAATACAAATTTGTTAAGTTTTACAATAATTTTCATTCAAATGTCAATACCTTAGATGAATGTACTTAGATGGAAACTTGCACAAGTAAATTGCTTTTTAAAAAGTAAAGGAACAGGTAATCAAGAAAGCCAAATCCATCAGATCTGGTATGAAGTTACCACTTTACGTTATTTGTGAAGTAATATCAATTTATTTCACCACTGGACAAGTTACCAATATAAAAGATGGTTACCATCTGAAGACCATTCATTGGCTGTCTCGGCCATTCATTGGCTGTCTCTGCTGACTCTCTTTTCCCAGCTCTGCTACATATTAGAGAGCGTCCTTGCATGACCAAAGTTGATTTGTTGTTTTACCAGTTTAAGAATGGAGGTGAATAGTCTAGCCTCTAATTCTAATTTCAGGCATTACTTTTAGGATAACACAAAAGATAAGTCTTTACACTGCCAGGCAAAATTAATTTGCTCCTCTTTTACTGTTAATTCTAACTACTTGTGATTTGCCAAGAACCGTACTAATATAAACTTTTAACTTAAAAATATCATAGCTTTTAAGGTAAAAATACCAACCATTCTAGAGGAGTTACAGTAATTTCACTTGAAATTCTCATTTCCTAAAGATACTATCACCAATGTACTTCACTGGTTAATGTACTAAGAAAATACTTAGTAACCTAATTTTGTACAGAATTAACTACCTGGAGTACTATGTGAAGTCCTCAACCCTTAGGAGGAAATTATCAGGAATAGATCTTATCACAGAAATGATTAGGTGAATGTTGGTACAATCTGCCCCATAAAAATAAATAAAAAGTTGAGAGTGTTATATAATTTAGAAATAAGATTAAAAAAACTGTAAATGATGGAAATCTCCAACATTGTTCATTTAAATGCCCTGACTCTTGTCTACAGTACGTCTTCTACAGTGCAGTACATCCACTAAACAGTTATTACTATCTCTCTAAGGACAAAAGCATATTTCGGACAACGTTTGTGCTGATTCTTGAAACATAAACGTAAGTTCTCACTATCTTGTTAGGGAACAAAGAGAAGAAACTTTTGAAGGAGTGGCTGACATAGACAAAATCTTGTTAACTGAATCCTAAAACAGTAGAAGTATTTAGAGACACATTTCTGATAAACACAAGAAAGTACTCCTTTGCAAAATGAAACAATGTATGAGAAATATTTAAACCTTATGCTTAATATATGCTAACAATATGAGGAGATTAAAATAATGGTTTAGGTACATTCATGGATGATAAGGGAAAGTGAGATAGGAAATTGGTGATAGAGTGTGGTAGAAAGAGTGCTGGATGGGGTGCTTCATGAACTGAATTCTAAGACCTGTTTTTCCTTAAGGAGGTACATGTATCATTAGGCAAGTCTAATTTCTCTCAGTTTCAGTTGCCTTATAGCTAAAATGATTGGATATAAGTAGTCCATTTTTTAAGCAGAGAAATATATTTTTGGTATTCATATATTTTTCTCCAAAATAAAATAGTGCTCAAAACTACAAAATTGAAACGATTGATTGATGAGTAACATGTGAATAGATTTGGCTGAAGAAGTTTGAGTAGCCAAAGTCAAGCCTGTTCAGCCATCAGTTGTTCTTGGTAGCCCTGAGACAATGCAGATAATACAATTTGAAAATATTTACAAATATTTTACAAATATTCTCGGATTGCCTTCCCTCAAATATATTCTATGATTCTGTGTCGGTTGTCTTAAATAGAAAAACAAATATTAGTCCCAAAATGTCATTGGCTTCTACTGTCACAAGAACAATTAAAGAATATGGGCCAGGCGCAGTGGCTCATGCCTGTAATCCCAGAACTTTGAGAGACCGAAGCATGTGGATCATGAGGTCAGGAGATCGAGACCGTCCTGGCTAACATGGTGAAACACCGTCTCTACTAAAAATACAAAAAATTAGCCTGCTTGGTGGTGCGCACCTGTAGTCCCAGCTACTTGGGAAGCTGAGGCAGGAGAATTGCTTGCACCCAGGAGGCGGAGGTTGCAGTGAGTCGAGATCTCGCCACTGCACTCCACCCTGAGCCACAAAGTGAGACTCCGTATCAAAAAAAAAAAAAAAAAGAATATGGACCATAGGTCTATTTCAGTATATCAGTTTTTTCTATCTTTATGTAATTAAACTGATAGTTTCTTATTCCTCATTTTTCTTCTTTAAATATCTTTTAAATGAGCTCTTGTGTGTGAAGATTTGTAATGCTATTCATATTCTCCTGAGAGCTTAAAGGTCTGATATTGAGCAACTTAAACTCTAGGTGAATAATTTTCATCATATATGAATTAGAGAAAATAAAACTTTCTCCTGGCACATATTAGTAAGCAATTCTTTTTTTTTTTTTTTTTTTTTTTGAGACGGAGTCTCGCTCTGTCGCCCAGGCTGGAGTGCAGTGGCGCGATCTCGGCTCACTGCAAGCTCCGCCTCCCGGGTTCACGCCATTCTCCTGCCTCAGCCTCTCCGAGTAGCTGGGACTACAGGCGCCCGCCACCACGCCCGGCTAATTTTTTGTATTTTTAATAGAGACGGGGTTTCACCGTGGTCTCAATCTCCTGACCTCGTGATCCGCCCGCCTCGGCCTCCCAAAGTGCTGGGATTACAAACGTGAGCCACCGCGCCCGGCCAAGCAATTCTAAATTCCTTGGATAAAGTGTTCAGCAATTATATTTTTCTCTGACTACTGTTACCCCTCTTTTTTGGCGATTCACCTTGATTATCAGATTTTATTATGACAGTGTTATCTTTTAGATTTATCGATATTCAAATTGGCTAATTATCTCCTTTTCAAACTTTTTCTATGCTAATTCTATGCCTTTTTGTTATAACTATCTAAAGGTTAGTAAGGAGGTCTCTTGATTTAATTATGTAAAATTCATCTTGAAATCTAATTCTTTGCTATTTTTTTTTCAGTTTTTGTGTGTTTTTTTTTTCGTAGACTAAGATTTCATACTTTTCTTTGTAACTAGGTGATACTGGCTTACCTAAATGATTTTATTGTGTTTATTTTTTTTTTTAACTTTCACCTTATAATGTTAACATCTTTTAAAGGCAGAGTGATATCTGACTTTTCATCTTTGGCTCTCTGTATTCAGAAAGGGCCTTCCTCTATTAAAGCATAAACACATTACTTTGCAGCTCCAGAGTGTACAGCCCCATTAGCTGTTATCCACTGAGTGAATGTTGAGTCCCTTGGTGCATGGAGTTGACATCTATTCATTTTTCTAGCAGTGTAATGAATCCAAATGATCCTTTATCAAATAATTCTCCTAGGCTTTCAGTCACTGGAAAGCACTCATTTAAAATATATTAAAAGTATGTGTCCTATGTCCTCAAGAAGTTATAGTCACTGTATTTATTTATCTGCCATTTCCTCTGTGCCTTTGTAGAGAACAGGGAAGGAGTTCTGATCACATTATCAAATGATACAAATTAAGTCATGCACAGTCAATAACATGTTACCTTTTGGACATTTTTATATCTTTCACAGAATTCCCAACTTGTGAGCCACTAACACAATTTGTATGCAAAAGTGGAAGATGCATTAGCAGCAAATGGCACTGCGACTCTGGCAAGTACCAAATGCTCACTGTGTAGCATTGATTTGATTGGGGGCTTGGCGGTCTGGACTGTCTGGCTTTCTTCAGAGGTACTTTGTAGGGGAATCTTGCAGAGCCAAGAAAAACGGCTAAGACAAGTGGTGAGTGGGCAGTTGGCACATCAGTGGGAATTAGTATTAAAGATAATGGAGCTCCAAATATTTGCCCCATGGGTCTGTGATGGAGATTTGTTTTCAAATGTTATGTTGGACATAGTCTAATTCTACAAACATGTAGTAAAGTGGACAATTGAGAAAATAACCTGGACATCTCAGGTTCCATAAAACATGAATGTAACCTCAGGAGGAGAAGCTTATACATTGCTATGAAATTACCCAGATAGTTTCAACTCTGTCAGTTTCCTCTTAGGTTCAAATGGTATTTTTTTCTCCTATTCATTTGTATTACTATGCTAAATTATGCCAAATACAGGTAAATTAATTATATAGGAATCAATGCATTCCCAGCCATTTATTTTAATTTGATCTAATTTTACTTCACAGCTCTCTCCCCTCCCTCCCGAAATGGTTGTTAATAAAGAATATAAATCATTTCTAATGATACTGTACAACAGTTTCCAAGTACAAGTATATACAGAGGAGCCAAGGAGGAGGGGTAAACAGTGGGTTCTCATGTTGGAGAATGGGGAAAAAGGGAGGATATTGAAGATAGAATTATAAACTATGGGGCATGAGAACTGTAGGTTTAAGTAATAATCTTCCACAATAATTATATTATTGGTTGTATCATTTCATGAAATTCCTACAGTCACCATTGCCTCCTTGTTTCATGGTGCATAGATGAATTCAGTCAGTGGTTAGTTATTTCTGTGTGGAATAGAAATTAAGCTTCAAAATCCAAAGTCAAGGATTTTTTTCTCAGTTTAGCAGTTGATATTAAATCAAAGGGGAAGCAATATGAAGATGAAAATAATTCTTCCACTGTTTATAAGAAACGTTGTTCCACTGATTCAGCTATCATTCATTTTTCAAAAAAAAAAAAAAACTTTATATAGGAAATAAATAAATAAATAAAAGGGCCGGGCACAGTGGCTCATGTCTATAATCCCAGTATTTTGGGAGGCCGAGGAGGGTGGATTGCTTGAGGCCAAGAGTTTGATACCAGCCTGGCCAACACATGGCAAAACGCCATCTTTACTAAAGAAATACAAAACAAATTAGCTGGGTGTGGTGACGTATGTCTGTGGTCCCACTTACTTGGGAGGCTGTGGCAGGAGAATCATTTGAGCCCCAGGAGGTGAAAGTTGCAGTGATCCGAGATCGCTCCACTGCACTACAGGTTTGGGGACAGAGCAAGACTCTGTCTCAAAAAACAACAACAACAAAAACCAGTTAGATATTTCATAAGAAAAATTTTCTTCATGGTTCAGATTTCACTGCCTCATGTTGATGTTTCTTTCCAGATGACGACTGTGGGGACGGGAGTGATGAGGTGGGCTGTGTTCACTCTTGCTTTGATGATCAGTTCAGATGTTCCAGTGGCAGATGCATCCCAGGCCACTGGGCCTGTGATGGTGACAATGACTGTGGGGACTTCAGTGATGAAGCCCAGATCAATTGTACTAAAGAAGGTTAGTAATTTTATAAAGTAATGAAATCTCATTTTAAAAGTTGATGCATAATAATACTTAGAGTATTACAGAGAGAATATTCTATAACAAATAAATTGCTTATTAGGCAAAAATATACATGTGGAACTGGGTAAAATCATTTGCTATCTCCTTCCTTTCCCTCTTTGCTTTTTCCCTTTGGTTTCTCCCCTCAATACCTCCTTATTCCTTCATGCCTTCTGTGGTCTTTGTTTCCCACATTTACTCAATGCTTTACTTACTGCTTTTTTTTTTTTTTTTTTTTTTGAGACGGAGTCTCGCTCTGTCACCCAGGCTGGAGTGCAGTGGCGTGATCTCGGCTCACTGCAAGCTCCGCCTCCCGGGTTCACGCCATTCTTCTGCCTCAGCCTCCAAGTAGCTGGGACTACAGGCGCCGCCACCACGCCCAGCTAATTTTTTGTATTTTTAGTAGGGACGGGGTTTCACCATGTTAGCCAGGATGGTCTCGATCTCCTGACCTCGTGATCCGCCCACCTCGGCCTCCCAAAAGTGCTGGGATTACAGGCATGAGCCACTGCGCCCGGCCTACTTACCCTCTTTAATCTCATCCAAACCCTAAAACTATTTCAACAGTGAAAAAGAAAAAAAAAAAAAACAAGAAAGGAATAATTTTACTTTTATTTCCATGCAAAATTTGTTTATATGAGGTTTGAAATAATCCCTGATTAAATGAGGATGTATTTCCAACTGACTGACTTTCTCGACTGCAAGCTAAGAAAGGAAGGCGATTATGACCGTGGCTCTCAGCATATCCGTGGAGATGATCACCCTGTCATTTGCCTGGCTTACTTTGCAAAATTTGATCAGTCATAGAGCATATTAATAATTTAAAAGTCATGTTGGAAATCTCACAGAAAAAAATCATTAGACTGTCAAACAATCATACAATTAGTACCATTTTAACAGAATTTTTTCTGCTAAGAGACTGAAAGATGTTATTTATTTCATTTATCTCACAAATATTTATTGAGGACTAAAGAATAAATAAAAGGATGAAAACATATGGCACCTGCTCAGTTTAAATACCAGCACGAACAAACAAGCAACAAAGTAATTTATTTAATGTGGAGGAGGAGGAGAATCACATACTCCATGAGCAAAAGAAAGCATTTTCAAAGTGTTTTACACAGAGATATGTTTGTCTTCTGCAATATTTGTCAACGTGTAAGATAGACAGTTTCTAAATCGTTTTCTCCCACATAGATTCCTTTTGTCTTTTGTTTCCCCTCTTTCTCTTTAAACTGTAACTTCTTAAAACAGTAGTTATTAAATTATCTACAATACTAGGTTTTTAAGAAGCCCAGCTGTTCTGTGGATTCCCTGAGTGATGTATTAAAATACATATTGTGTGATTTTTTATTTTACCTGGCTAACTTGGATTATAAGAGTCATAGTAAAGATCCAAATATGGCCAAACAATGGCCTATAGGCCCTGAGGCAGTGAAACACAAGTTCTCATGGTTGATGGTCTTGACATGATTCCTGTCATTCTCTGGCAATGGACATCGTAGAAATCATAATAAAAACAGAAACGAAGAAATTATTTGTGACGTCCTATAGGATTTAACATGAGCATATTTGAATTCAATTTTGCTCCAAAATCAGAAGAATGCATTATCGATAAAGCTACCATTTAGTATTACCTCTCATTCTCCATTATGTAATAAGCTCAAGACCTCACTCTTGTCTCTTTACCTCTACCTCATTATTGTGTCCGTTTCTCTCTCTTTTCAGTTGTTCCACGAGTATATATGAGCTAGAACTTTTTGCATATTATTAATATTGAGTGAAAAAAGAAAAAGTGTATGTAAAGTTTTGTTTTTCTTTTTTTGCCAATATTTGAAACATTCATCTAAGAGTGGTCAACATTTCATCATTATGTAACATTTTAAATATAAACAGTATTTTTCCTTCCTCACAGATGTCTTTTAAGGCTCCTCATGGAGTGTGCGTCTGTGGTCGGCTAACACTACTCCATAATGTGCTATGAAATCTAAATTGCCCTGAAGTTAATTTATTGTCATCTCAGATGTGAGATCACATCCCTCTCTTGTATGTGTATTTATCACTAAGTTTAAATGATCATTACATATTGTGAAATTTTTAAAAGATTGCTTTTCCCTCATGAGTGTCCAAATTTAGTGGCACACCCCGTTTTAGGCTCTGTAGGTAGTATCTCAGGTTTCATTATTATAGAAGCAGTGGCTATTTAATGTTAATGGCCTTATTTAGAGCACCTCAATTTCACTAACAGATTACTATATGGGTATACTGTCAATATGAATGGCATATATTTCTTATATAATTATAGAAATGATTCATATAGTTCACATGACTCCTTGACATGTTTCAAGCAAAGAATGAGGAGTGTTCTTGAACTGATTTGTATTGATCAGATTATACATTTTACTAGGATGCCCTAATGAAATATTCTACATGGTGAATACAAGGTGGAGGAATTAAGGAAAGTTAACATTCTAGGATAACTTTGGTAAAAGACAATTCAAAGGATTTCAAGTGGAACTTAAATATTTCTATTCATTATTCTTTTGATTGTATATTCTGGTATAGAAGTTGTAAAATGATGACACAGATTGTTAAAGCTGATCAGCAAAGTCATTTGCACGTGCAGAATTTGTGAGCCATTGCCAAAGTAAAGCAGAAATTCGCTTTGATTAGTCATATAATTCAGTCCCCAAACCTGCTGTGAAAGAAAGAGCAGGGGATTCTGGCTTGAGTTTCAAGACTGGCTGTCAAAACTGATCAAATCCACCATATAATTGCTCAGCACTTTGCTTTACACTGCATGGGTAAGCAGAGCATATGGTGCAATTTCTCTCAACTGAAATTGTTTTCAAAAGGGTAGAAATACCCTTAAGTTGACTTTTAATAGTAAAGGAGGAGGAGAAACTGGGAAATGGAACATTCCATATATAATCTTCATTTCAGAAAATTTCAAAATTTAAGTTCAGTATGTATTCTCTCTAAAATCACTTTCAAAAAAAATTTATTTTTGTTAAATTTTATTTTTTATAATTGATTCATGGGGTAATTTTGCAGGTTTATTATAAGAGTATTTTGCATGATGCTGAGGTTTGGACTTCTATTAATTCTGTCACCCAGATAGTGAACATAGCACCCAATAGGAAGTGTTTCAACCCTTGCTCCCATTCCCTCTCTCCATTTTGGAGACTCTATTGTTCCCATCTTTATGTTCATGTGTACCAAAGGTTTAGCTCCCACTTACAAATAAGAACATCTAATATATGATTTTCTGTTTCTGTGTTAATTCACTTAGGATAATGGCCTCCAGATGCATTCATATTGCTGTAAATGTCATAATTTGTTCGTTTTTGTGGTTGCATAGTGTTCCATGGTATATATGTATCACATTTCCTTTATCCAATCCACTATTGAAGGGCACCTAAGTTGATTCCATGTCTTTGCCACTGTGAGTAGTGCAGTGATAAACATACAAGTATGGGTGTCTTTTTGGTAGAATGATTTATTTTCCTTTCGGTATATACCGAGTAATGAGATTGCTGGGTCAAATGGTAGTTCTGTTGTTGTCGTTGTTGTTTGAGACTGAGTCTCACTCTGTTGCCCAAGCTGGAGTGCAGCGGCATGATCTCAGCTCACTGCAACCTCCACCTCCTGGGTTCATGCAACTCTCATGCCTCAGCCTCCCGAGTAACTTGGGAGTACAGGCGTGAGCCACCACACCCAGCTAATTTTTGTATTTTTAGTGGAGATGGGTTTTCACCATGTTGGCCAGGCTGGTCTCAAACTCCTGACCTCAGGGGATCCATCCACCTCGGCCTTTCAAAGTGCTGAGATTACAAGTGTGAGCCACTGCCCCTGGCCCTTTTTTTACTCCTTTGAAAAATGTCCAAATTTCTTTCCACAGGGGCTGAACTAATTTACATTTCTACCAACAGTGTGTGTGTGTGTTCCCTTTTCTCCAGTCTCACCAACGTCTGTTATTTTTTGACTTTTTAATAATAGCCAGTCTGATTGGTGCGAGATGGTATTTCATTGTGGTTTTGATTTGCATTTCTCTGATTATTAGTGGAGCATTTTTTCATATGTTTCCTGGCCACTTATATGTCTTCTTTCTGAGAAGTGTCTGTTCATGTCTTTGGCCTACTTTCTAATGAACTTGTTTTTTTCTTATTGATTTCTTTCAGTTCTTTATAAATTCTGGCTATTAGTTCCTTGTCAGATGTGTAGTTTGAAAGACTTGCCACCATTCTGTAGCTTGTCTGTTTACTCTGTTGACAGTTTATTTTGCTTGACAAATGGTCTTTAGTTTAATTAGGTCTCACTTATAAGTATCTTTTGTTGCAATTGCTTTAGAGGACTTAGTCATAAATTCTTTGCCTATGCCAATATCTAGAAGAGTACTTCCTACGTTTTCTTCTAGGATTTTTATAGTTTGAGGTTTTACATTTAAGCCTTTAAGCTATCTTGAGTTTTTATTTTTTTGTATATAGTAATAGGGCTACAATTTCATTCTTCTGCATATGGTTAGCCAGTGCTCCCAACACCATTTATCGAATACGGAGTCCTTTCCACATTGCTTATTTTTGTTGACTTTGTTGAAGATCAGTCAGCTGTAGGTGTGCAGCTTTATTCCTGAGTTCTTTATTGTGTTCCATTGATCTATGTGTGTATTTTTGTACCATTATCATGCTGTTTGGGCTACTGTAGCCTTGTAGTATAGTTTGAAGTTGGGTAATGTGATGCCTCTAGCTTTATTCTTTTTGCTTAGGGTTGCTTTGGCTATTTGGAGTTTTTTTCCATATGAATTTTAGAATGGTTTTCTAATTCTGTGAAAAATGATGCTGGTGTTTTGATAGGAATGGTTTTGAAACTGTGGATTGCTATGTGCAGTATGAACATTTTAATAATATTGGTTCTTGCAATCCATGGGCATGAAATGATTTTTTATTTATTTGTGTCATCTCTAATTTCTTTCAGCATCTTCTTGGTTAGATGTATTCCTAGATATTTTATTTTTGTAGCTATTGTAAATGGGATTGCATTCTTGATTTATCTCTCAGCTTGAATGCTATTAGTGTATAGAAATGCTACTAATGTTTGTATGTTGCTTTTGTATCCTGAAATTTTAGTGAAGTCACTTATCTGGGCTAGTTGCCTTTTGGCTTAGGGGTTCTAGATAGAATCATATCATCAGTTAAGACAGATAATTTGACTGTTTCATTTCCTATTTGGATGCCTTTTATTTCATTCTATTAACTGATTGCTCTCTCTGGGGATTCTAGTACTATGTTAAATAGAAGCAGTGAGATTAGAAACCCTCATCCTGTTCCAATCCTTAGGGGAAATGCTTGCAGGTTTTGCCTGTTCAGTATGATGTTGACTGTGGGTTTGTCATAGAGAGCTCTTATTATTTTCAAGCATATTCCTTTGTTGCTTAGTATGTTGAGGGTTTTATCATGAAAGGATGCTGGATTTTATCAAAGGCTTTTTCTGCATCTATTGAGATGGTCATATAGTTTCTGCTTTTAATTCTGTTTATGTGGCAGTTCACATTTATTGATTTGAGTATGTTGAACCAAACTTGCATCCCAGGAATAAAGCCTACTGATCACGATGGATTAACTTTTTAATGTGCTACTAGATTCAGTTTGCTAGTAATTTGTTGAGGACTTTTGTGTCTGTGTTCATTATGAATATTATGCTGTAATTTTCTTTTTTCATTGCATCTGATTTTTGGTATCAGGATGATACTGCTTTCGCAGAATCAATTACAAAGGAGTCCCTCCTCTGCAGTTTTTTGGAATAGCTTCAGTAGGATTGGTACCTGTTCTTCTTTGTAGGTCAGGTGGAATTTGACTGTGAATCCATCTGGTCTGGGACTCTTTTGCTTGGTAAGGTATTTATTATTGATTCAGCTTCAGAACTGGTTACTGGTCTATTCAAGGTTTCAAATTCTTTCTGATTTAATCTAGGAAGTTGTGTGTTTCCAGGAATTTATCCATTCCCTCTAGGTTTTCTAGTTTGTACACACAGAGGTGTTCATAAGAGTCGCTGAGAATCTTTTGCATTTCTATGGGATCAGTTGTAATGTCACCATTGTCCTCTGGGGTTGTGCTTGTTTGGATCTTCTCTCATTCGTTCTTCGTTAGTCTAGCTGGTGGCCTGTTGATCTTATTTATTCTTTCAAGGAACCAACATTTCCTTTCACTGATCCTTTGTATGGGATTTGGGAGTCTAAATTTCTTTTAGTTCTGCTCTGATTTTTAGTTATTTCTTTTCTTCTGCTGGCCTTTGGATTGATTTATTCTCGATTTTCTCGTTCCTTATGTGCCATGTTAGATTGTTAATTTGAAATCTTTCTATCTTCCTGATGTACGTGTTTAGTGCTATAAACCTTCCTCTTAAGACTACTTTTGTCAAATCTCAGAAGTTTTAGTATGCTGTATCTCTATTTTTCATTTGTTTCAAAGAAGTTTTTAAATATCTGCCTTCACTTTGTTGTTTATACGTAAGTCATTTAGAAGCAAGTTGTTTAGTTTTCATGCAATTGTGTGGTTTTGAGAGTTCCTCTGGCTATTGATTTCTATTTCTATTTCACTATAGTTTTAGAAGATGCTTGGTATGATTTTGATTTTTTAAAAATTTATTGAGACTTGCTTATGACTGAGCATGTGGTTGATTTTAGATTATGTTCAAGTGCAGATGAGAAGAGTATATATTCTGGTTGTTGAGTGGAGTATTCTGTAGGTGTCTATTAAATCTAATGGGTTGAGTGCTGCATTTAATTGAGTAACAGAATTCATTTGTTAATTTTCTGCCTTCACAATCTGTCTAATGCTGTCAGTGGGGCATTGAAGTCCCCCACTATTATTGTGTAGCTGTCTAAGTCTTTTCCTACATCTAGAAGTAATTGTTTTATGAATCTGGGTACCCTAATGTTGGGTGCGTGTATATTTAGGAAAGTTAGTATTTTCGTTGACTTGAACCCTTTATCATTATGTAATGCCCTTCTTTGCCCTTTTTTACTGTTGTTGGTTTAAAGTCTATGTTACCTGATACAAGAATAGCAATCCCTGCTCTTTTTCGTTCTCCATTTGTGTGATAGATCTTTCTCCATCCCTTCGCTTTGAACCTATGTGTCACATTACATGGGAGATGGGTCTGTTGAAAGCAACAGAAAGTTGGTTCTTGTTTTGTTTTAAACCCAATTAGTCACTCTGTCTTTTAAGTGAAGCATTTAGACTGTTTACATTCAAGGTTAATATTGATATAAGAGATTTTGGTTCTATCGTGGTGCTATTAGCAGTTTGCTTTGTACTCTTGATTATGTAGTTGCTTCATAGGGTCTGTGGGCTATATACATGTCTTTTTGTAGTGGCAAGTATTATTCTTTTATTTTCATGTTTAGAACTCCCTTAAACATCTGTTATAAGACCAGTCCAGTGGTAGTGAATTCCCTTAGCTATTGTTACTCTGGAAAAAAAATTTATTTCTCCTTCATTTATGAAGCTTAGTTTGGCAGGATATGAAATTCTGGCTTGGTGTTTCTTTTAAGAATACTAAAAATAGGCTCACAATCTCTTCTGGCTTGAAAGGTTTCTGCAGAGGAGTCTGACATTTGTCTGATAGGATTCACTTTGTAGGTGATAAGACTTTTGTCTCTAGCTGCCTTTAAGATGTTTTCTTTCATGCTGACCTTGGAAAATCTGATGACTATGTGTTTTAAAGATGGTCATCTTGTATACATCTTGCAGGAATTCTCTGAATTTCTTGTATCTGTATGTTGACCTCTCTTGTAAGATTGGGGAAATTTTCATGGACTGTATCCTCAAATATGTTTTCCAAGTTGCTTAATCTTCTTGTCTCCCTGGAATGCCAGTGAGCTGTGTGTTTGATCACTTTGCATAATCCCATATTTCTCAGAGGCTTTATTCATTTTATTTTAATTATTTTTCTTTATTTTTGTGTGACTGCATTGATTGAAAAAATTGGCCGTTGAGCTTTGAAATTCTTTCCTCTTCTTGGTCTAGTCTGTTGTTAAAGCTTCCAGTTATATTTTGAAATTCTTGTCATACATTTTTCAATTTATAAAAGTTCAGTCTGGTTCTTTCTTAATATAGCTATGTCATCTTTCAAATCTTGAATCATTATTCTTGTTTCACTGGATTGGATTTTAATATTGTTTTCGATCTCATTGAGTTTCCTTGCCATCCAGTTTCTGAATTCTATGTCTGTCATTTTAGACGTTGCCATTTGGTTAGTGTTCATTGCTAGAAAACTAGTATGTTCCTTTGGAGATGATGAAACACTCTGTCTCTTTGAATTGCTAGAGTTCTTGAACTGGTTCCTCATCATCTGATGGAGCTGGTTGCTTCTTTTTCTTCATGAATTTGCTGTCATTTGGATGGGACTTCTTTGTTTTTATGTTCTTTTTTCCCTCAGAGGTTTAACTTACATGTATGTTGTGTAGAATCAGTTGGCTTCATTTGCAGGTGCTTTCAGAGGGCCAAGGTTCTGTATGAGTTACTTGGTTGTAGATAGGTTCCCATGGTAGGTTTCACTGGTATTGCATGTTGAAGCAATATGTCTCTGTTTTGTGGTATAATTCAGGCTCAATCCAGTAGATGGTACGTAAGAATAAGGGCTGGCAGGTAGGCTTTTACGTAGTTGCTCTCATGTCTTTTGTATTTCAGTGTGTACACAGTTATGCTCCCTTCCTTAGGTCTGGTTTGGTTTCTGGGGACCAGTCCTCACATCCTGCAACTTTGAGCAGTCCTTCCAACGTCCTCCTTCTTCACCCATGGTACCAGTGTTGCACCTATTGACTTTCAGTGTTTCCTCTCAAGAGATCTCTTTGAAGTGTGATAGTTTGCTCAATATTTTGTTTCCTCTCCATGCAAGAAGAATATCTTGGCTGGGTCTAGTCAGATGTCTTGTTATTCTCCTTACCTTTTTCTTTTTTTTTTGAGACGGAGTCTCGCTCTGTCGCCCAGCTGGAGTGCAGTGGCGCAATCTCGGCTCACTGCAAGCTCCGCCTCCCGGGTTCACGCCATTCTCCTGCCTCAGCCTCTCCGAGTAGCTGGGACTACAGGCGCCCGCCACCACGCCCGGCTAATTTTTTTTTTTTGTATTTTTAGTAGAGACGGGGTTTCACCGTGGTCTCGATCTCCTGACCTCATGATCCGCCCGCCTCGGCCTCCCAAAGTGCTGGGATTACAAGCGTGAGCCACCGCGCCCGGCCCTCCTTACCTTTTTCTTTAAAAAGGAGTTCTATAGTGATGATCCATTTTTCATCATCAATATGGTTAATACATGGGAAAGTACAAATGAATAGTTTCTCCTAGATTAATTTATACCCACTTTTTTTTTCTCTTAGTGTCATGCTGTTTCTTTTTCTAATTTCCAAACTTCTTATAGACAAGGAGGATGTATACTCAGAAAACACTGTTTCAAATATATGAAAAAAATGTGGACATCACTGATCATTAGAGAAATACAAATCAAAACCACAATGAGATACCATCTCATGCCGGTCAGAATGGTGATCACTTACAAAGTCAGGAAACAGATGCTAGCAAGGCCATGGAGAAATAGGAACACTTTTACACTGCTGATGGGAACGTAAATTAGTTCAAACATTGTGGAAGACACTGTAGCGATTCCTCGAAGACCTAGAACCAGAAATACCGTTTGACCCTGCAATCCCAATACTGAGTGTATACTCAAAGGATTATAAATCATTCTATTATAATGACACATGCACATGTATGTTCATTGCAGCACTATTCACAATAGCAAAGACATGGAATCACCTCAAATGCCCATCAGTGATAGACTTGGTGAACAGTCTATCTCAATGGAAAAATAAGTAAGGCTGGATCCCTTCAGAATTTGGTATGAGGGAACTTCCTCTAAAGCCCAGGTCTGACCATTTGTATTTATGTATTGGAAGGTTCTTGTGAAAAGGTGAATTTACCTATAAGGACATGAAGAATAAAGTTATCCTGAACCTTTGGTCTTTTCTTATTAGTCATTAACTCTCTGGCCAGAATAGTAAAATAAGGAGAGTCTGGATATACATCACATCTATTAAATACCAAATATAAGATTAATCTCATCTCATTGTTGACCGTTTAATTCATTTGAATTATGTAAACTTTCACTACCCTTTTTTGGGGAAATCTCAACCATATTTCACCCCCGGAATAAGCCATTTTTGAAATAAACATATAAAAAATTGTTCAGTATCTTTAGATAGCTATTTCCTCAGGTAAATTTCTATTCAGAAATGTCTGTAACAATTTACACCAAACAGGCTGAGCATGGTGGCTCATCCCTGTAATCACAGCACTTTGGGAAGCTGAAGCAGGCAGATCACTTGAGGTCAGGAGTTAGAGACCAGCATGGCCAACATGATGAAATCCTGTCTCTGCCAAAAAATACAAAAATTAGCTAGGCATGGTGGCACAACTGTAGTCTCAGCTACTCTGGAGGCTGAGGTACGAGAATCATTTGAACCTGGGAGATGGAGGTTGCAGTGAGCTGAAACTGCACCACTGCACTCCAGCCTGGGTGACAGATTGAGAACTGTCTCAACAACAACAACAACAACAACAACAACAACAAAAAATAAAAAAAATAAAAATAACACCAAATAACTCAGCATGTCCTTGATAAAGAAAGAAACATGATTTTCCTAAAAAAAATTTTACCTATATTTTCTAATTGCAACTAAAAGTAACTCAAATATTCCTTAAATGTTTGGATTTTCTTTATTTTGAGGGGACATCTGACCCTGGTTTATTGTCATTGTTCTGGTTTATTGTCATTGTTCTTTAATACCTTCTTTTAGGCTATCTGAAAAGGGAATATTTATTGCCTGCTGCATTAAATGAACACTCAGAGTAATGCTGGGTCATATGTGATATCTTATTTACATAGTAAATACAATTTAAATGCACATATAAAAGTAAGTATGTATAGACCTACAATTTAAATTTTTTATAAATATATATTTATAATATAATTTTGTATTATAAATTTATTATAATATATTTATAATACAATTATAAATATATTATATTTATAATACAATTATAAATATAAATATATTATATTTATAATACAATT
>NW_026652299.1:10851847-10876589 GCF_009828535.3 Hylobates moloch
CATTCATTCATTCATTCATTCATTTTCCTCACTGATTTCTTGTTCTCAAATCTAAGAAGAAAACTAGATTAATTTTATCTTGTGTTTGTACTTTTACAGTTAAGCATGATATTTGATACTGTGAATGCACAGTAAATAATTGTTGAATAAAAGAGTGTATTTCTTGGACACAAAATTTGATTAGACTCTCAGAATCCATCCCTTGGAGTACTTTTTTTCTCTTTCTTTATCTTACCCCCAGATCGTAGAGTTTAGTGTTATGATAATATACAAGACTAATCATATCAATCGAGTTTGTACATTTTCTTAGTACAACGTAATCATTTTCATTTATTCAATAAATACTGGAAATTTCAGCTCAAGATTCAATAAAATAAAACTGACAGGCTGTCTTCCATATCTTTTGTTATTGTTTATTTCTTTTGTTTATGTCCTCTTTGCCCAATAAATAGTGAATTTCAGAAAGATAGAAAAATTTTAAATATTTCTGTATATATCACTTAGCAATAAACGCCCGTGAGAAGATACTGGTGATAATATAGGGGAAGAAAAGGGAGTTAATGTATGTTAGTGACCCACTAATTGTCCAACATTTTATATTTGTTACTTCATTTAATCTTCACAGTAAGTACTGTTCAGGGAGGTTTAGATATTTTCCCAAGATTATGCAGCTGAAGTTCCAAAGACTGACTGCTCTTTATTCCTATATCCAGTCACCTGTGTCTGCAGCTATAGAATATAATCTCTTTTTTCCCCTAACTTTCTGTGAATTAACATTTAAATGAGCCCCCAGTAAGTGCTACCTTGCTCTCAATTGCATACTCAATTTCAGTGAAAGATGACAAAAGAAAGGCATTTCTACTTACTACAGATCACTGTAATGAAATTTCACAAAGAGCACTGGAAGGGATCTAGGCCCTTATATTAAATAGTTACAATAAGTCTGTCTGTCTCTTTTCTTTCTATTCTCCTTTACTTTTCATAATTCACCTTGATAAAATAGATTATAGGACTTTTTCATTGCAATAGTTGTGGACATTCTCACACTATTTCTTCAGTACACACAAAGACCATATTTGTCTTTCATAAAAGTTTTATCTCATACATTAAAAAAATAGGAAGCTGGAAGAAAATTAAGATCATTTAGTTCAGTTATTTTATTGTGTAGATGAGGAAAAGGTCTCAGCAAGCTAAAATCTTATCCTTATTAGTATATAATGGTAGCAAGAACATTTATGCTGCTTCCTGGAAGGAGCTGATGGCATCCTGTGTTAGAGATGTTGATTGAGACAGTGACTTTTGAACCATAAGGACATTTTTGGGGGAGATTCTGGCTTTAAACAATCGTGCTAACGTTCTTTGTGGAAAATCAAGGTAGTTCTGACAATACTATGTACCAAAAAAAAAAAAAAAAACCCACACAATGTCCTACCGAGGGAGGTTGCATCCACTCGAAGCAATGCAGCTTTCAAAACTTGATTTTTAATGGAAAACTGAGATTACATATTTAGGCACAGAGAGAAAGGAAATTAAAACCAATATATTTTTACTTCCAATCTATATTGTACCCTTTCTCAGCTAACCCACCATCTTTAGCAGCATACTTGAATCCTTATCACATAGAAAACACGATACCAATAAATACTGTACACAGATACTGACTCAGTCACTTCTTCTGTTTCTTTCATGAGAATATTGTTTTAATTGTTCTAAAATACGCATAGCACAAAATTTACCATCTTAAAGATTTTAAGTGCACATTTCAGTGGTATTAAATACATTCATATTGTTGTACGAGCATCAACACTCCTTCATATCTAGAAATCTTGTCATCTCGCAAAACTGCAACTGTACCCATTAAACAATAATTACCTATTCTTCCTTCTCTCTAGTTCCCAGAAGCCACCATTCTACTTTTTGTGTCTATGCTTTTTATAACTCTAAGTATCTAATATAAGTTGGATCCTGCAGTATTTGTTTTTGTTTGTGACTGATTTATTTTACTTAGCACAATGTCACCAAGTTTCTTCCATACTGTAGCATATGTCCATATTTCCTTCGTTTATTAAGTCTTGAATGATCAGGAGGGGCTTCTGTCATTTTACCATTTGTTTCCTATGTACTCTTTAGTACTTTTTGTTCTTCAATTCCTGCATCACTGCCCTTTTATGTTTAGTTGGCATTTTGTGATGAAATGTTTAAATTTATTTCTCATTTGCTTTTGTGTATATTCTATAGCTATTATCTTTGTGGTTATCATGGGATTACACTTAACATCCTAAAGTTATAACACTCTAATTTATATTTGTAGCAGTTTAACTTCAATAACATACAAAAACTCTGCTTCTTTACATCCCTGTCTCCACTCCTTTCAGTTATTGATGTCACAAAATCACAGCCTTATGTTAGGTTGGTGCAAAAGTAATTGCGGTTTTTACCATTACTTTTAATAGCAAAAAACACAATTACTTTTGCACCAACCTAATGCATTGTGGGTCTGAAATAAAAACTAATAATGTTTTTAAAAAGGCATTAATCTTTTAAATTGTGTAGAAAACAAAGTGTGATTTTCACACAAAAGGTACAATAATGCTAGCTTTTAGAATAATATTTTTTTCAAAGTTAGTCTTTTAAATTATGGAGGAAACAAGAAGTATAGTACAAGTCACTGTTAAAATAATACTAGACTTTGTAATTGCCCATATATTTACCTTTCTTGTGATTTTTATTCCTTTATATACCTTCAGGTTACTCTCTGTTGTCCTTTCGTTTCACCGGAGAACTCCCTTGAGTATTTCTTGCGGGGAAGGTTTAGTGGTAAGGAATGCCCTAAGCTTTGGTTCATCTGTTCATCTGGGAAGGTCTTAATTTCACCCTCACTTTTGAAGGGCAGTTTTGCCAAATACAGGATTCTTGGATGACAGGATTTTGTTTATTTTCTTTCTTTTCTTTTTTTTTTTTTTTGAGATGGAGTCTCCCTCTGTCAACCAGGCTGGAGTGCAGTGGCACAATCTCAGCTCACTGCAACCTCCACCTCCCAGGTTCAAGCAATCTGCCTGCCTCAGCCTCCAAAGTAGCTGGGATTACAAATGTATGCCACCATACCTGGCTAAATTTTGTATTTTTAGTAGAGACGGGGTTTTACCATGTTGACCAGGCTGGTCTCGAGCTCTTGACCTCAAGTGATCTGCCCAGCTCTGCCTCTCAGAGTGCCAGGATTGCAGGCATGAGCCACCACACCCAGGCAAGTTTTTTTTTTCTTTTGACACTTTGAATTTACACACACACACACACAGAATCAGTCTAAGCTGATATACATATATAGGTATATGTATGTATATGTGTGTGTGTATATATACACTTAACATATCACACATATATATGTACGTGTGTGTGTGTGTATATATATATGTGTGTGTGTGTATATATATCAGCAGATTTCTTACCAGAAACTTGGATATATGTATCAGCCCACACTGCCATCCAAGCTTCTAATGAAAAATCTGTTGATAATCGTACTGAGGATCTCTCATATGTGATGAGTATCTTCTCACTTGCTGCTTTCAAGATTTTTTCTTTAGATAGTTTGCTTATAATGTATGTTGGTGTAGATTTCTTTGAATTTATCCTACTTGGGGATGGTTGAGTTTCTTGGATGTATATATTCATGTATTTCATGTATTTCATCAAACTTTAAAGTTTTCTTTAAATATTCTCGCCCCGTTCCCTCTTCTTCTGGAAAATTTATACATTGCTCTTCTTCATGGTGCCCTGCAAGTCTCTTATACTGTGTTCAGTTTTCTTTGATTTTTTTTCCCTCTTTTCCTCAGATCAATAAGTTCCATTGTCCTATCTTCAAATCTGCCTGTTTCTTCTCCTTCCAGCTTAAATCTGCCTTTGAATCTCTTTAGTGAATTTTTCAGTTTAGTTATTGTACTTTTCATCTCCAAATGTTTTTTGGTTTCTTTTTAGGCTTATCCCTTTAAAGATATCAAAATATCTTTTGATATTTCATTTGTTCATCCATTGTTTCTTGACTTCCTTCACATCTTCTTTGACTTTTTTATGCATCTTTAAGCCAGTTGTTTTAAATTCTTTGTCTAGTCGATCTACCGTTAGATCTTTGTCAGAGATACTTTTCATCAGTTTATTTTGTTTTCTTTGAATGGGCCTTCGAATAATATACTCTTCTTTGCATGCCTTGTGATTTTTGTTTTTGTTGTTGAAAACTAGAAATTTGAGTCTAATAATGTGATAACTCTGGAAATCAGATTCTTCCGCTTAAATTGCTATAGGTTATCTCTGTGCCACAGATTACCCTGGGGTGTAAACTTAAGGTCTTTTCAGGTCTTTCTTAGCCTGTGACTTTCCCTTTGTATACACAGTAATTTTCTAATTTCATCTGTATAGGTGGTTGTGTTTGAACGTCCTAGTCTTTTATATCTAGCTCCCAAAAGGGGAACTGAGTAAAATGAAATGAAAGAAAGTGAGCACTGGCTCTTAAAGTTCCCTGGAAGCCACTTCAGCTAGAAATGGAGGGACTTGTAATGATGGAAAGAGGTGCAATGACAATGGCCACCACCTCTTTGCACGTTTGCCATCAGTGACAACAGTCGGTAATCAAAGCACAGATCCCAGAATTTGGAGGGCAGATCTTCTCTGTCTACTCTGGATCACACAAGCTGTGTGCAAGCTGCTCCAGGAATACAGGCCTGATTGTTTGCCATAGAACTGGGGTTGAGGGATTCATAGATGTAACTGTGCTAAGAGCTGAAACTAACCTAAATTAACTACAATTTACCATCTAAGCCTTACCCTGGAAGTTGCAAGGGTTCAGTAGACTTGAGTTCCAAAATAGTTTGCATTAGAAAGTTCCTGCCAGGGCAATTTTTGTCTGGGTGGAGAGATGTATTCCTGTTGCTTTCTGTTCTACTGTCTTTCTATAATCCTCATTCAATTCATTTTTACCAAGACAAACACATAGTGCAAAAACAACTGCTGTTATTTTTCAGTAACTAAATTTTATTGAGAATAAAGCACTGGCTTTGAATTTAGGGGCATTCCCAAATTATGTGTTATACACTCGGCAAAATCATATGCTCTTCTGTCCTGATTTTTTTGACTATTTACTTTTAATAAAACTATGGATTATTTTCTCATAAAATACAATTAAAGTAAAACTTAAGTTCTAATTTTAGAGAAGTATAATATCTATTTTCAATGAAATACAAATTGTCTGGCTTAACTTTATTCTCTCACAGATTGATTTATTTTCCTTAGAATATAATACCACTGAGATATATAAACAATGTTAATTATTAATGGATTTTATCCATAGGAAACCTCTTTTTGTTTTCCAAGACAAAATATCTCTTTAAAGGTCATTTTAACCTTAATATTGAAACCAACCGATGTCTTTACATCAAAAGTAAAGACAACTCAAGGCTTTTGAATCACTTAATAACAAAGCCTATTTCTAACAATGTGCTTATCGTGAAAATTAAAACCAGTAACTGTAATTTAAAAAACAAAATATTAGAACATGGTTCATAAGAATAGAAAGAAAGAAGCCAATTATCTTTATTTTTACTATGCAGAAAATTGGTATTGGGTCCACCTGTACTTCTGGATAAATTTAGCTTTTTTAGTAAGACAATTATTATGCACTTTGACATCAGAGTAACACCCCTTGTTTTGTTAAAGATATAATTAATAGCGTAAAGACCTAATTTTAATGAAGAACCTCACCCTGTTGTCCTGCTTTTTTAGCAGAGCTTAAAAAATGACAAAAGTCAATTAATTTCCATAGTCTTTAAATTCTGGTTCCCTAATCTCAAGTTATGATTAATGACTATTAAAACGGTAGGATTTCAGGCATTCAGCAAAAAATAAACAACATAGAGACAAAAGACATGAATAACCTAAAAAAAATGACTTCACTCCTCAGTAATGAGACATGTCCATGCTTTTGTGATAATAAAGAAATAAGCGATGGGATAAAGTCCTGCCTTTTCTTTGAGAAGTAGTTGGTATTTAGCTTCCTTTAGAACCTATTTGACCTGTCAGCATTTGTTTTCTTATTTATATGAAGCTTCAACTGAATTTGCATTTAGATATTATATTCCTGCACTATACTGAACAGATCATTCACTTTTTGTTAGGATGTTTATTTGAAGTCTAGGTTGGCATTTGTGCATGCATGGCTACCTAAGGAAGATGTATTGCCATTATGTACATCCAAAATCTTTTTATGAATAACTTTGATGCCTAAAAGCATCCACATAAATTAATACAATATTCTGTGCATTTAATACTCTGGAACATTCTGGTATCAGAATATATATATATATACACATATATGTGTGTGTGTGTGTGTGTGTGTATGTATACAGAGAGAGTGTCTCGCTCTTTCACCCAGGATTGAGTGTACTGGCACAATCACAGCTCATTGAAACCTAGTACTGAACTCAAGCAATCCTCCCCTCTCAGCCTCCTGAGTAGCTGGGACTACAGGTGCATGCCACCATGCCCTGCTAGTTAAGAAAAAAAAAATTATAGAGACCGAGTCTCACCATATTGCCTAGGCTGGTCTCAAACTCCTGACTTCAAGTGATCCTCCTACTTCAGCCTCCCAAAGCACTGGAATTAAAGGAATTAGCCACTGTGCCTGGGTTGTTATTGTTGATATGTATATACTTGAATATCATGTTCTGTGAATCACAAACAATATTTAGAATAGTTTAGAACAAGAGTGGGCAAACCTTTTCTGTAAAGGAGTAGACAGTAAATATTTTAGGCTTTGCCTATTGTAACTACTCAAAGCTGCTGTTGTAGCATGGAAGCAACCCTAGACAATATGTCAACAAATGAGTGTGTCAGGGTTCCAATAAAACTTTATTTACACAAACGTGGTAGACTGGAATTAGTTTGTAGGTTGCAGCTTGCTGACCCCTCATTTAGAACACAAGGAGACATATTATAAAGATCTGTAATCTTGAATAATTCTACACCTATGTATTATAGAATATCAAATTCATGGGACAAAGGCAAAAGGGAGAAGAAAGGGATGAAGTAAGAATAAATAAATTATTAATAATTTTTAAATTATATTCTCCATCCCTCCCTCGCAGAGATCTCTCATAAGTATGTGCTTGTGCAAATTCTTTCTACAAAGTGTTTGACATCATTTTTAAAGATCAAATTAAATAATATCTTTTGTTCAGTTTTTTTGCTAGAAAATATTTGCTACCACTAAGCACACTGGTAAACCAAACAGTAATTTCCAAATGTAGCCTATCCACATTGCAATTTGTTTTACTTAATATTTGATAACTAACATATCTGTTAAGTTGATTGGTTAATACAAACAGCGAATGGGAAACTTGATTTCTCAATTACTTTACATAGCCAATTCAGCAGATTAATGCATCTATCCACTTACATTTAGATAATGTAAGAGTTCATCATTCTTCTGATACTTATATTTTAAATGAAATGTTCATGGTGTTCTACATGTCAAAACATAAAATTTTAATGAACTAAATCAATGTTTTATGTAGATTTTGCTTCGATAATACTTTAACTTACTAGGGTGATATTTAGAACCCTACACTGAAACTTCGTTTCAACTTATTCTTTGAATGTCTGTTTTGAACACTAAAGATAATTTAACTTCTGCCTAGTTATCCACACATTATTTTCCATTCCCTTCTACTAAACTTTTCTAACTGACTCAGACAGTAAACCTATATAAAGTCTTGAAATCTTGTATTTTTTTTTCACTTATCATTAAGTCCTAAAGTCTATGTACTCATGACGAATTTTGATGGTTTCATCCAATATCTTATCAGGATAATCTCCAGTGGTGACTACATATAAGGAGGTAAAAGGAGTTTGTTGGAATTAAAGGGAAAACACGAAATCCATGATCTGGATGTCTGTATGAGGTTAAAGGTAGGGAAGTAACATGTGAATAATAAACCAAGAAATATGGCAAATCCAGATGACCTATAGGCAGTCATGAAGGTCCAATGGGATAAGGACAAGTTGATTTAAGAAGAAAGACTTAGGCTTGACTGTATTGTTTGTTCACAGCAGAGTTCATACTACATCAGGTAGGCAATATCCCCTAGGGAGTTTATCCCACATTACATAGAAAAGAGCAGGACAATCACCAATCCCAACACAAACCAGTTAGCCCAAAGTCTGGGAGGTGGCTTTTAATAAGCATCTGTCTGCTGAGGATCTCTAGAAACTGAGGGCAGGCTAAACTCCTTAGGGGGATATTAAGGTTCCCCTCAGACCTGAACAGACAAAGGTATGTCCACCTTCTGTTGTTTAACAGAATGAGGCTATGGATGTGCTGCCAGACCAGCTTCTAGGTAGTGTCAGGGCTGGAGAAGAATGTCTGGAGAAGAAATCTGAAGCAAAAGGCTGCCTTAGGTGCAGGAATTATTAATACGTAGTGATTCACAGAAAAGCTAAGAACAAAGCAAGGACTGACACATGGTGATTATAACGGGGAGCTCTGTGTACATCCAATATACAGTGCTTTTTAATTTTCAAAGCACTTTACAATGAATGACAAGTTAAAGGTGTAAACTCCATTAAAATAATTGAAAAAGAAAAAGACTTCTCTCTCAGATTGGCCTCACAATTTAAATATTCCATTGTATTTGCAGCGTCATTCTTGGCTATTTTCTAAGGGGGCTTTAACAATTTTTATATACCAAAAAGTATATACATAAAAATAGTTATATGTATGATTTTTGCATTACTAATTTTCATTTTTTTTACATTAGGAGGAAAATAGGTTTTCTTTCTGTCACTGTACAGTTGCTAGTCTTCTAACTATAAATATTTGGTCACAGTGAATTCATTTAAATATTGGGATAAATTCTACTAGCAGTTGTCACATTTCCTTCAGGGCTCTGTATTTACTTATTTATCAGATTCCCCAAATTGTATGCTTGGTTTAAATAGCTTCGGGGCAAAAATACAATAAAATTGTATTAGTTAAAAATATAACTGGCATCAGCAACAAGAAAACATAACAGTAAAACAGCATGCACATATACATATAAATAGTCATCATTTTCACAGTCCGCTGGGACAAGCTCAACGGCTATCTATTACAAAGATAGATTGTGTGCCAAGCCCTGAAGCTTAAAAAACTGGGACTCTGGGGAACCATACAGGCTTGGAACTCAGGCTGGAATGGTCATCATAGGTTCTTCAGAGGGCTGTAGCTCTCCATCCGGAGGAAAATCAACAACAATTAACAGAAGTGGATTTCAAATTTGGCAAGAAGGTCAAGAGATAATAAAACCTCATGACTTTTTTCTGTTTTGTGGCAGAAGATGACAGCATTCCTAAACATCAACACCCACCCAAACCTAACAGATATTGAGAAATGGGTTTGAGATATTTTTAATTTATAGTAAGGAAATAGAATGAGAAGTGGGAAGTAAAACTGTGTGTGTGCGCGCGTGTGTGTTAGTCTATCTGACTGTGCTGTAAACTTTAAGTGTCCAAGCAGATAAAATAGATGCATATACATAAAACCCTTATAAATATGAAGGTTCTTAGAGATTTTATTCTATTTATTGTTTAAATGGTCTCAAAGTGATCTACATAAACTGCAAGTCTCATTACATCGGAATCTAGCTGTAGTCTTTCTGTGGTTCCCAAATGCCTATAAGGTTATATCCAAGACATTCAGCACAACACACAAGATCTTTCAAGATCTAGGCCTTGCCCACCAACCTAGCTTTCTCTTTCTCCCCTCTTCTGCTCACACATTGCACAAAATCTTATTAATACTGCTGGCTTTGAGCAGAAAATCTTTTGTTCCGTTTAATTTTTTCCTCTGCCTGACTCTTAATTCTGACCCAGAACACTCTGATTAATTTTCTGTCATAGAAATGCCTAGTATGAAATCCCCAAGTCCAGGACAGTCTTCCCCTCTGTGTATTCTCCTGTCATTCTCTCCTATCACAGCATTTAAGACATTGTTTGTAACTGCCTACGTAGCCTACTTATTTGAATAATCACTATTCTGAAATCTTTTCAAATGCAAAAAATATGCCTTCCATTTTGCATCTGGACTCCACTGAAACCCATTTATCTGATTTTTCTACATCTACTCAAGTCTTGTAAAATCCATGTTTTCACACAGCAGCTCACAAAAACTTTAAGTGATGTAAATTAAATTATATCACCATCACTTCTCTGCTTCAAAATCTCTAATAGATACCTATTGTGCTTAACTTATCTTAGCATAATTTTTGATAAATCTCTGCAAGAGTCAACCCCTACCTACCTCTCAGGTCTCCTTTTACTCACTCACTACAATTATATATATTTTTCTTTTTCTGTAAAAATTAAGCTCTTTCCTGCTTTGAGGTCTTTGCAATTGCTATTCCTTCTGTGTGTTCTTTGTCCTAACATCTTCATGGCTAGCTCTTTCCCGTCATTTTGGTCTCACTCAAGTGTCACCTTCTGTAATCACCCTTTTTAATATTTTTCCTATAACCAAGTCATTCCTGATAGCAGTCATCAATGACATTGACAATGTATTTCTATTTATTCTCTCTTCTGGGCCCACAGTAAGGTTGTACTTCCTGGGACCTTTGTGGTTGACTGGGACCAATAAGATGGGGCCCCACGCTATGTGACTAGGTTTGGTCAATGAATTGTGATCAGAAATGACGTATCTTCCTTTTGCGTTGGATATGAGACCATCCAGAACCCTCGTTGCCAACTGCAAACATTCAAGTTGGTCTCTTATTCATCAGCTTGGGTCTTTGAATGACCACCACAGGGATAGCCCACCTACTGACTGATCCACAATAGATATGTAAAATGAGCCATAATTAGGTTGTATATATGTGTAAGATGCAGAGATTTTGTATGGGTCTGTTATCACAGCATAACCAGTCTGTTATTCTCTGTTATACTATCTATAATATTACTCTGATCTGTTTTTTTCACAGCACTTATGACTTTCTTAACTAATTTAGTTGATTTCTTGTATAGTTATTTATTAAAAGCCTATATACTCCCTTCTCTGCTCATATTCAAGTTTTATGAGAATAAGTCTCCGAACAGATGTTTCCATGGTGTAATGGTGAGCACTCTGGACTCTGAAAATAAGTCTCTGTCTTATTCCTTGCTCTATCCCAGTGCCTAAAAAATTCCTGCTGACTGGGCGCAATGACTCATGCCTGTAATCCCAGCACTTTGAGAGGCCAAGGTGGGTGGATCAACTGAGGTCAGGAGTTCGAGACCAGCCTGGACAACATGGTGAAATCCCGCTTCTACAAAAATACAAAAGTAAAATAAAATAAAAAATAAAAATAAATAAATAGCCGGGCATGATGGCTGGTGCCTGTAGTCCCAGCTTCTGGGGAGGCTGAGGTGGGAGAATCACCTGAACCCGGGAGGCAGAGGTTGCAGTGAACCAAGATTGCACCATTGCACTCCAGCCTGGGCAATAGAGTGAGATTCCATCTTAAAAAAATAGAAAAGAAAAAGAAAAAGCCTTTCACGTTGTAATGCTAGTCTGCCTCACACAACTGGTAATGTATTGAACTTTTCGTAAAAGAACAAATTTTATCATCATCTTACAAAATAAATGATAAGTTTTATTAGAAAACAAACCGGCTGAACAGCAATGATTTAAATATAAAAATTAATGACTATAAATGCTTTTTGATTATTATATGAATGAATTCTATTTTTGTTCTTGAGTTTTTACATGAGAAAAACCATACAAGAAGTTAAAAATGGTACAATCATAAAACTGAGCAGACTCTAAAGTTTAATTATGGGAGTTTAAATCTCATTTCTGCTACTTATCATGTGCATAACTACAGGAAAATTAATCATTTCTGTGACATGGGATGCTTTCAATAGGCAATTCCATTTATTTGTTTGAGACAGAGTCTCCCTCTGTCCCCAGGCTGGAGTGCAGCAGCACGATCTTGGCTCCTTGCAATCTCTGCCTCCCGGGTTCAAGTGATTCTCATGCCTCAGCCTCCCAAGTAGCTGGGATCACAGGCATGAGCCACCACACCTAGCTAATTTTTGTATATTTAGTAGAGATGGGGCTTCACCATGTTAGCCAGGCTGGTCTCAAACTCTGACTTCAGGTGATCTGCCTGCCTTGGCTTCCCATAGTGCTGGGAGTACAGGTGTGTGCCACCGTGCCTGACCTATTTATTTATTTTTTAATCAAAAAGAGCTGATGGCTATTCCTTTTTCCACTGGGTTCAACCTGATGTAATTAATATAAAGCATAAGCAAAATGGAATGCCATCTAAGCTACCATATCAATACAAGGTACACAGGATGGGAGATAAAGAAACACTCAGAGAAATGTGAGGTCTTGGCATTCCTCTTGAAGACCACCTTGAGAGTCAAGAAAAGCCCTAACTTTCCGACACAGGGAAAAAAATGCATTCAATAAAAAGCATCATGTATAATTTCTGAGCTTTTATAAATCCCCTAAAATCTACTCATGAAGTTCCTGAATATATAGACCCAATCCTAGGTATTTTTTTTAAAGTCAGTTGAGTCCTAAAAATCATGGACATTAGCTGGGTGCAGAAGCTTATGCCTGGAATCCCAGCACTTTGGGAGACTGAGGGGGGAGAATCTCTTGAGACCAGGAGTTCAAGACCAGTCTAGGCAACAAAGTGAGACCCCATCTGTACAGATTTTTTTTTTTTAATTAGCTGGGTGTGGTGGCACACACCTGTGGTCCCAGCTACTTGAGAGGCTGAGGTGGGAGAACTGTATGAGCCCAGGAGGTTGAGGCTGCAATGAGCCATGATTGTACCACTGTACTACAGCCTGGGTGACAGAGCAAGACCCTGTCTCAAAAACAAAAAAATGACAGCAAAAATCATGGACATTAATAGGTGACATTCTGAAGACAGGAGGGCAATCCAAGCTGGGAAGAATAATATAACCAAGACAAGGAGTTACACATTAGTGATGTGTATGTGCATTATTAGAGAATCGTTATCCTCTTTAGGTTTGAAAGTTCACAATGTTATATTTTCTTCTTCGGACTATACTCTTGTTTTATATTATTATAATGCAATTGTTTGTGGTGAACCTTTGTAGATGTTATGCCAGCATACAGAGGTTCAGACATGGGTAGCTTAAGAAGAAAAAAAAAAAATCTCCAGGTAAATGTAACATTTGTATTTAAATTTATAAAGTAAATATTTATTTAGAATAAGAAAACAAACGAGTGGATTCACTTATGAAGCACAAATAAATAAATCAAACTATAGCAAGCAAAGCAAATGGTAAAAACCTTAGACAATAACGGCATACTCTCTCTCCTCAAAGATTCTGCTTTGATCTTTATAAAAGGAAGGTGCTAATGTAATTGAGTTTGGCCCCATATAAAGCAGGTAGCAGTTGTTAACTTTGCAAGGATGCCAGCCCAAGACGCTCCCTAATTTTCAAAGTACTAGAGAATCTAGGTTTTTATTGGAAATTCTCAGATTTTTAAAAGACCAATAGAGTGTTTATCAAACATACTGAGGAACAGTTTCAATATGTGAGCTGCCAGTCTTTGATTCTTATTTTGGAGAATGTAGAAAAATCAATAGATTACACCTTCCATTCTTTATTAAATATTTGAAATCTCTGACAATTACCTGAAATACAATTTTTAAATGTTATTGTTTGAGCTCATACTACAGGCTATAAAAGTCAGATGAGCCAAGGTATGTGTTGTTTTGTTTTGTTTTTGAGGACAGTTAAGTAGAAGGAAAGAAGAACAAAAAGCCCTTTCATGGCTGCATTGAAGCTGGGCACTTCACCACAGAATGATGCACAGAGCTGAATGGGCCTTGGAGGTCTATCTGAGTTGTCTCTTTTCTTCTTTCTGAATAGTGAACTAATGTAGGATTTTCAAGTTATAGCCTAGGCTTAAAGACTTCACAATATCTTGTTTATGAAACCAGTCCCAAAATAACTGTCTAGAACTGTAGCTATGTCATACAGTCATTCCTCCATATACACTGGGGATTGGTTTCAGGACCCTGAAGATATCAAAATTCAAGAATGCTCAAGTTTCTGATATGAAATGATGTAGTGCTTGCATATAACCTATGCACATCCTCCCATAATATACTTTAAATCATCTCTCTATAATGTATAATACCTAATACAATGTAAATATGATATAAATAGTTGTTACACTATATTGTTTATTGATTTTTCTTTTTATTGTTGCATTGTTATTTCTTATTGTTTTCTTTATCCAAATATTTTCTAAATACATTTGTTTGAATCATTGAATATATTTCTATATAGGGCACTCTGCAGACACTAGATAAATATGGTGGGAAATTGCTATATCACATTTTATATATATATATATCTCCCCCTTGTGCACAGACTTTACCATGTTTGTTGATTGAGTGTGATTGATTGTGTGTGTGCAAACCAAGTATTTTGTCTAACCATAAAGATGGTATGTCCAAAGTGAGAATGAATTAGATAGCTAGAATACTAGAAAAATAAAGTTTTTGTTTTTAGAAGGGGATTTAAAGCAAGCCAAAACTCAGTGCTTTATTATTGCATGTGTTCTTAGCAGTGGTCACTTTTGAAAATTAGTCCTAGTGGTTTTCTCTTACAGTTCATGTTTTTGACCAATGGAACTTCTTTACCCTTCCTTCCACAGGGGTTGTTTCTCCTTGATTATTTATTAGTTCAGCATTACTGCACTAGCAATATTTAGGATGTATGGTCAAGTCCATCTTGCACATCTTTATAATATTGTATCACCTGACAGATTATAGTTGCTGACAGTCTTTAAATAAAGAAAAAATAAAGAACTAACCCATTTATATTATAGAAAATAACAGCAACAAAACTTTGTAGTTGAATTAATCCTTTATAGATATCTAATTTAATTCTCACTTCAACCCTGTGGATGCATTCCCACTGAACAAACAGAGGTCTCAAAAGAGTAAATGACTGCTTTGGTGATATCAGTGTTATTATGAGCTTTGACATTAGATTAACCTTCATTTATAACCGTAGATATCTACCAAACCAGTGTAATAAATAATGAGAAATTCACTTGAGCCTGCTTCAAATTAATCATAATTATATAGATCAGTTGCTGCTATAGGTAGCTTATACGTCAATTGCTAGATAGAGCTATACAAGATACACAATAAATTTGTTACATTAAAACGTTGGTCTAAAAATATCTACTAAAATATTTATTTACCATAGTATTTGGAAATACAGATTAATATATCTCATAATATTAGATGTTAACATGAATTTTAATAAGCTGCAGATTAGTCATGTTATTCAATTGTTAAACTGCCAAACATCTGTATCCCAACATTTATATTTTCTTACTTTTACTTATGTTTACCTGCAGAATTTATCCTATATTTTTAATCATCAGATTTGGGGCAATAATGTTACCTGGCCATTGTTATGAATTATTAATTGGTAAATTTGAATGTATAGTGTTTCATTAAATTCTTACATTTAAGTGTCTATTCTGATTCTAGAATTGAAATCCTATGTCCAGAAGTTATATTTATTACCTGTTTTTTTGTATCCGTTTCTCAAATTTTTGGATGCTATTCTTCAAAGATTTTGTTAGTCAGAAAGTACTTATTAGTTTTTGGTTATTTGCTTCTTAATAATTTGAAAGAAATTACCCAGAGAAAGATAAGAAAATCAGCCAAGGTCTTATCACTAAGATTAGAGTGTATAACCTAATTCATGTGTCTTAGAGAAAGGCCTTTAAAGGTTTTATCCTTTAGACATGAGTACAAACCGCAACAGAATATCCACAAATTATCTTACTTCTTCTTTTCTAATGTACATAGTACTTTCAGAAATTTTAGGGGAAGCAAGAAACATCATTTTATCGGACTATTAATGTTATTTAAATGAATTAGAAAATACTAGAGTATATTTATACTTATTAACCGTCTAAAGTAAAAATGTATTCTCTCTAGCATTATAATAATGCCTGAAGAAAGAAAAAAATGTGAAATAAAAACTACCAACAAGTAAAATCATAATTTCTCTCCTATCTTGCCCCCCTCTGCTTCTCTCTTTCTCATTTCAAATTAAGAGATTCGTTCTCCTGCTGGTTGTAATGGAAATGAATTTCAATGCCACCCTGACGGTAATTGCATTCCTGATCTGTGGCGCTGTGATGGAGAAAAAGATTGTGAAGATGGTAGTGATGAAAAAGGTTGCAATGGTACCATGCGATTGTGTGACCACAAAACCAAGTTTTCCTGTTGGAGTACAGGTAAGTGAACGTTTCTTTTGGCTTCTATTGGGGCTCCCTGAGTGCGGAGTCCCTTTGGCCCAGCCTGAATCTGTATCTCACCTTTGTAAAAAGTAATCTTGTATTTCTCGTAGATGAGCTCATGTATAATAATAGTAGCTAACATTTAGGGAGAACTATCAATGGGGCTAGCATAATTCTATGAATGTTCTCTGCATGAATTCATGAGGCAAGGAGAAGTTTTTAACTTGCTCATGCTCACATAGCCAACATGTCAGACTTAGGATTTAATTAAATTAATTAATTAATTAATGTATTTATTTTTGAGATTTGGGATTTTAAACCAGGCAATCTGGAATACAGAATCTGGAAATTCAGAATCAAGAGAGAAATAAGCATGCTAAACCAGCTGGCAGCATTTCTCTTTCTGTAGATAAGGCCTCACCCTAAAATTTAAATGAAGATGACTTAGAAAAGAAAGACAGAATTATATATATTTATTTTCAACTAATTTCCTAAATGTTACTGTACTATTGCTTATTTCTATTATGAGGAAGATGCTGACTGCCATTTAAAGCTTTGATTTGAGAGTCATTGAGGCTATCATTGTGTTTTATAAAGATACCCTATTACTATGACTGTTCCATTCTGGTTTCGTGTGTGTGCGTGTGTGTGTGTGTGTGTGTGTGTGTATACAAATAGGAAGCCAAAATGGAAAAGTTATAGTAACAGAATATCTTACATTCTACTATATTTTATTGCATATACTGGGTTCCAGTTGAAATGATAAACTTATTTTCTTCCCACTTTATGCCAGATGATGTGTTGAAGTTTAGAGAAAAGTAGATTACAATGAGCTATTGTGGTTTAATTTGTGAAATGGTTGGTATCATCCTCCAAATAATCCATGGAAATAATTTTCAGTAGATTTCATGATCCCATCTCTGGAATCTCTCTTTGACGTGAAACTGTTTTTCAATTGCTTCATCATGAGCTCTTAAGTGATTTCTTTTGCTCCCTATTATTACATATTCTAACAAAAAGTACAAATAAGAAGTTGTAAAAGGTGTAAGAAAACACTGTGAAAACCACGTGGCTGATGTGCATTTAAAGGTATAAAAAAAGCACTGTCTTTCTTTTCTTAAACGTGCCTCTTGGTTACAATTAAATATTCCAATAAGAAAAAAGAAAAATAAATGCAGGCTAACATAGGTGTAGATAAATACATACTCCCTGAAGCCTTTTCCTAGCAAGGAAATTGTGTTTCCAAAACATTTTTTTCCAGCAATATTTTTCCCAATTATGTGACTCTCTTCAATTGTTACATAAAGAGTCATAATTTTAGGGTTATTTGTTAGAAAAATGTGATTTTAAGTTTAGAAATGGTCTTTTTGGAACATGTATTAATTGAAAATTAACAGATGAATTATTGTAAAATGAATGAATTGTTGATGGCATAAATAGGTTTTATTTAATACGGCAATTCTAATGCCAAAGAGCCAATTATTGGACTCGAGTTAACATACTTCAAAGCATATATTGTGTATATTTTCTCCGTATAACTTCTGGCATTTTCCTGATTGTATTAACTTAAAATATAGCAGCTAACAGTTTTTAAAATATATATGAAAAAGAAACTGGCAAAGCTTTGTTAAAACAAAATATAAACCAATATGGAAAATCCTGAGTTTCCATTACTTGGATATGCTGTTAAAGCAAATTTAGATGCGAAACATAAAACCAGGCTGCAATTTCTCTATACGGAAATAAATTATAAGGAGATTCACAGTAATGTAAATTCTCAGAGCTATGTATTAATAAAAACTAGTTTGAACTTTCTGTTGAGAAAAAAATTTGCAGACAAAGCGTGTAAATAATAAATAGTACGATTAAGTAAATTTAACAGAATATTATAAGTGCTTGTGATTTATTTTAAAATGTGTATTGATATTTTGCAATGAACACTTATAAAACAACTTCCTGTGAATATGGTTCAACATCAAAATAAATCTGAAGTATGATGAGGAAAGCTGGCTATCTTTAGAGAACTGAATTTTCTGAAACACTTTTATATGTGTTGACTTGAGATTTGGATTATCGATTTAATAATGCTTTTAATTAAACATCAGATGTTTCTACCAGTTTTTAGGTAAGCAAAAATTTAATGTAAAAAAACACTGTGATAAAACATGTTTCACTTTAAAAGGAAAAAGTGAAAGGTAATAATTTATCCATCTGCTTCTAATTTGATCTGTGTTTTGGATATAGTAAACCACAATTTATCCAACTTCAGAAGAGTTGCACAATTACAAAGTCACATTTATGACAGACTTCTATGAACATTGCAGTCATTAAAATGAACCACAAATATAAGTAATGATTTAAAATATGTATTCATCTACAAACCTTTTGATATTTTTTTCATTTACTTTAAATTCTCAGTTTTACAAACTATAAGACCTTTAAACTACCCACAATGTTTAATCCAAAGTTCATGATTATTTTCAAAGTTTTTTTAAATGTTAGCTGAACATTCAAAAGTTTCAGGCTAATTAATTTATATATGGTAATTAGAATAGCTCTTTTATACATAAATTGTCATCTTTTGGTGTTCAAAACGTAGGCACATTAGGTTTTTAAATTCCTATAAAGATGAGAATGAGAGCTAACTTCAAGTACAATATAACAGTCATCATTTAAGAACTTCTAATCTCAAAGGACCTATTTTTGACCAAGAAGTGCTTACACTCCAGACTAACAAATAGCAGTTGTATTATAACTGGGGAAAAGGAAAGTGAATTTTCAGTCACTCTGTCATGGAAAAGAAACTCAGAAATGCCATTCTTCATAGTGATGGCAAGGTACTGGGAAAATAGGCCCTCCAGCTATTTGTAGGAATGTAAATTTAATCCTTCTGTCCTACTTGTATAAATTCATGTAAAGAAAAGTGGGATTGTATAAGGTTATATATGCACAAAGATATTCAATGAGTCATTTTATTTTTAATAGTAAAAAATTAGAAACAATATATTGCTTATCAATAGGGATGGTAATAAATAGTTGTGTATTCACACAAGTACTCTAATGTCATTAAAACAATAAAAAAGGAATTCATGTGAAGGTGAGACTTCAAGTTTACACTCTGAACTTTCTGCTTCTCTGTTTTCACTTCTCAACACACAGAAGTGATGATAAAATATAACAGGATAAAATATAACAGGATAAAATAAAACTGCCTGATGAACAAAAAATATGTATCTCTGAGTAACAGAAATATAGCACAGTATCAAGTGGTGTGCTGAGCTAAAGCTGAGTACCTTATTGAGTTGGGTATGTAGGCTAGCAGAAATGAACGGGTACTCAGATCTTAGGGTCAATAGAAATAAAGCTGTCCCACATGAAGCTGAGATCTGGAGGCAGGCATTACTGGAAATCAGAACCTGGAAAGAAGTTCCATTTGCTTTTGAAAGGAGAGGTGAAAAACTATACGTATCACTGCTACTTGCTGCCAGCGGTAGTTACTTAAATGAAGTCATGTGCCTAAAGAGATGGGAGGACACAGGCATGGCATTTGAGCCGAACTTCTGTCTTGCTTGGAGATTGAATCTGATAAAAGTCCAATATTGTTTTAGGATAGAATCTCACTCAAAAAATATAAGTTGTATTTCTGAACCAAGAGTGCTGAAAATAATGGGGTGGGCCAAAGTCCAAGGAGCAATGCTTGTAGATAGACACAAGTAAACTCACAAAGTCAGAGAGGAAAATGAAAGTTCTGATCCAAGATGAGATTACAAACCAGAATTTTCATATATATGAAGAAAACTATCTCATTAAAATCAGTCATTACAAAATAAATTATTCATGACCAAATGAAAATAAGCTATATGTCAGAAAAATAAGTTTACAATAAGTACGTTGAGACCTTCGAAAAGAAAAAGAAAAAATATCACTCCCAAAATGACTAAGAATTCAGCACAGATACGACAAGCAGAATAATTGCAATAGGAAAAGGTGGAAAATGAGACTATCTTAGTTCAGGCTGCTGTAACAAATTATCATAAACTGGGTTGTTTAAACAACAAACATTTATTTCTCACACTTCTAAAGACTGAGAAGTCCAGGATCAAGAACAGGGAAACCTGGTGTCTGTCTAAGGCACTCTTCCTGGTTTGCAGATGGCAATCTTCTTATGATATGCAAACTCTACTCTCGTAACTGATTACCTCCCAAACCTCCCAATACCATCACATTGGGGATTAGGATGTCAACATGAGTTTGGTCTGGACACAAACATTCGGTCCATAACACCTATAAGAAAAATGTGGTTCAAAACCATATTGGGATTGCATCCTTTTGACATCAGTTGATTGATAATAAACAAGCCCAGTAATACCCATGCTGGTGAGAGTACAGGAAGCAGACGCTTTGCTTTCAGTGGAGATTGGCGAACCTCTATGGAAAGCAATATATCTCAATGTTTACAGTGTGTCTCCAATTTTACCCACAATTCCACCCCTAGGAATTTATCACATAGATATATTCATGCATTTGAGGAGTGAGATGTACAAAGATATTTATTTAAAGCTTTATTAAATGTGTTTAATAAACTTAAACCAGTACATATATACTCTTCCATATACACCAAAGTTATAGAAAACTCTTTCAAATTTGACCATATGTTAGGTTCCAAAGAAGTCTTAAAAGTATTTCAAATAATTGGCAATTTACAAAAAACATTCTCTACACACACACACACAAAATAGAAATCTACAGCGGAATGATTTTTAAAAATGTATTTGGAAAGTAGGATCATACCTCAAAATAATCAGTGGATTAACTAAGAAATCATACATATATTTAAATATTTAGAACTGAATAAAATGGGTAATATATATCAAAATGTTTATGACTTTTAAAAAAATAGACTATATTTTAGACCAATTTTAGGTTCACAGCAAAATTGAGCAGAAAGTACAGAGACTTCCTATATACTCCCACCACCCTCACATGCACAGCTTTCTTTACTGTCAATATGCTGCACCAAAGTGGTACATTTGTTATAATCAATGCACCTACAGTGACACATCTTTGTCATCCAAAGTCTATGGTTTACATGAGGGTTTACTTTAGATGTTGTATATTCTATGGGTATTGACAAATATATGATGACATGTATCCATCATTATAGTATCAAGGAGAATAATTTCACTGCTCTAAAAATCTTTTGTACTCTGCCTGTTTATTCTTCCCTTCCCCTTAGCTCCTGGAAGCTACTGATCTTTTTACTGTCTCTATGGTTTTGCCTTTTCCAGAGTGTCATGTCATTGAAATCACATCGTATGTAGACTTGCCATATTGACTTCTTTCACCTTGAAATATGCATTTGAGTTTCCTTCATGCCTTTTCACAGCTTGGTAGTTGAATTCTTTAAGCTTTGAATAATATTCCATTGTGCTACAATTTTTTAATCTATTTACCCACTGAAGGACATCTTTGTTGTTTCCAAGTTCTGGCAATTATGAATAAAGCTGTTATAAATATCTCCATACAGGCTTTTGAGTGAACGTAAGTTGTCAATTCATTTGCGTAAAGACCAAGGAGTCCATTTACAGGATAGTAGCGTCAGAGTATGTTCAGTATTTGTAAGCAATGGCTGCACTGTCTTTCAGAGTGGCTGTACCATTTTGCATTCATTCATTTGTGATGAATGAAAATTTCTGTTGCTCTATATCCTTGAACACCTTTAGTGTTGTCACTGTTCCAGATTTTCATCATTCTGATAGGTGTACAGTTGTACCTCATTATTGTTTTAATTTGCATCTTCCTAATGATGTATTATTTTGAGTATATTTTCAAATGTTCATTTGCCATTAAATTGCTTTTAATAGTTAAATGTCCCAAACAACCTAAATAGGCCAAAATAGGGCACTAGGTGCAAACATGATATTTCCGTATAGTAGAATGCCTTGCAGATTTGGAAGTCGTTATAATGCACTGACATGAACACTTCTCTGTGATTACATGTTGAGTGAAAAGTGAAAGCGTGCAAGAGTGGGCATAGCATGTAATATTGTTTAAGTGAAAAGAAAATAAAAGTTTATTCTTTCTATAATAAAAACATTTCTGTTTTCATTCACAAGAAACTATTGTCATTGTCTCTAAGTATAGGGAAAAAGTGGCTAGGAAGAATGACTGAGAAGGTATCATAACTTTTACTGTGTCCTTTTTTGATTGACTACCTTTCTTTGACTACCTTTCTAAGAGTTGTGATAGTTCGGTGCTGACTCATCTACCTTCCACTCTAGATTCCATTGGAATAAGCAACATACATTTTGAAATCAAGTTCCAGAGTAGTGTTATTAGTTAATGACAAGTGATCTTTAGCAGAAGAATGTTACAGAACTGACTGGCACACACTACTGACTGGCACCCATGTGGATTTAACTTTAACAGTGCATCATACTCTGTTCTGATCTGCTGTGTAATGAAAATTCTCTGTGGGCTTCTGTGAATGGCAAAACATTATTCTTGTCTATTTTTGCATTGTTTTGTTTTCTTTCCCTTATTGTTGTATCAGTGAATACAGAATAAAATGATGAATTTAACATTGTGGAAAACAATTTCTGGATTATTAGAACCAAAAATATCCTATAATGGTATAGTGAATTTGTTAGAATTATATGATGGGTTATATATGAAATATTTCTAAACACATCCCTTTTTTTCTTTCTGGAACCAGCCCTGTGGAATACTTCTAATTATTTCTGATGAAAATAATATGGCAAGCTGTTCATTGTTTGTGTGCCAGAAAGCTAATAAAATATTTTGCATTTTTCTCCTTATGAGCCTCCTATATTTTTCCTTGATTCCTCCCAGTGACTTTTTTCTTTTTTTTTTTTTTTTTTGAGACGGAGTCTTGCTCTGTCACCCAGGCTGGAGTGCAGTGGCGAGATCTCGGCTCACTGCAAGCTCCGTCTCCTGGGTTCATGCCATTCTCTTGCCTCAGCCTCCCAAGTAGCTGGGAGTACAGGTGCCCGCCACCTCGCCCGGCTAATTTTTTGTATTTTTAGTAGAGACGGGGTTTCACCATGTTCCCCAGGATGGTCTCGATCTCCTGACCTCGTGAGCTGACAGGTTTAAACCTTTTGTTGTAGGCCTACTCTTCTTGTTTCCCTTCAGTCCTGTCTATAAAGAAGAATAAACAATGCTCCTTTTTGTCCAGGAGGGCTCATTTTTAGATTCATTTATTTTATTTATTTATTTATTTTTGAGACAAAGTCTTGCTCTGTTGCCCAGGTAGGAGTGCAGTGGCGCGACCTCAGCTCACTGCAACCTCCAACCCCCAGGTTCAAGCAACATCTGCCTCAGGCTCCTGAGTAGCTGGGATTATAGGCATGCATCACCACACCTGACTAAATTTTTCTTTTTCTTTTTAGTAGAGATGGGGTTTCACCATGTTGGCCAGGCTGCTCTCGAACTCCTTACCTCAAGTGATTCACCCACCTCGGCTTCCCAAAGTGCTGGGATTAGAGGTGTGAGCCAGTTCCCCCAACCCCTTCTTTAGATATTGATCTTGTCACCTCCTAATCCTTGTGGGAGCTTAGTCACTTTTCTTGTTTGGTCTTCTATTTCTTTCTCCACACTAATTTTTCTTTCTCTATGTAACTATATTTAGTCCAATAACCTGAAAAACACTTCTTTGATTTTATTACCTTTTCCCTGTCTTCCTTCTTCACTTCATTAAATCACCTTATGTAAGTACCTCGATGTCTTATGTCTCACTAATTCCTTCACCCCTTGCAATCTAACATCCAATTGTTTCCCTGGATGGAAATGGCTGTTTCGATGGTCACCAGGAATAATTTCTTAGTTTATGCTCTTCTGTGTTTTGAGTCCTACTCTGCCATTCAGTAACTGCATGAGTACAGATTAGTTACTAAACCTCTCTACATTATAGTTTTCTGATCTGTAGAATAGATATGATAATAATAACTGGTAGAACGTACAAAGAGTGCCTAGAACATAGTAAAGCTTAATGAATGACACTTTTCACTACTGGTACTGCACCTCGGCTTCTTTCTCTGCAACGCTTAACCCTGCTGCATGTCCTCTCCTTTTAATATTTTCTTATGAATTCTCACATTGGATTGTTCTCTTTAGCCACATGGCATTTAGACTCCTCTTTTTATTTCACTTTCCCTTGCCCATTTTCCTCTACCTATCCCTTATATTTAATCTAAAAATATACTTGTTGAGCACATGTGTCCGGCATTGTAGATATTTTTCTCTTAATTTGTTTTGCTCCTTCTCATCTTTCTGCCAGGTTTCCATAGCAATCTCTTCTGTCCCCAGTTTTAACCATCACCTCTAGGACTCCAAAATTTCTGCCACTGACGTTTACTCCCCACTTCCAACCCATTTTTTCCCCACTTCCAACCCATTTTTTCC
>NW_026652299.1:10876599-10995426 GCF_009828535.3 Hylobates moloch
TCCCCACTTCCAACCCATTTTTTCCCCACTTCCAACCCATTTTTTCCCAATGCAATGCTGAACATTCTAGTTTCTCTTCAAAGTCAGAAATGAGTAAGAATGTATCATTTCCATTAGAATATTTAATCCCCCGTACACTCAGATTTAAAGCAGAAAGCGCCCTTTGACACTTCTAACTTGAAATCATTTTCCAAGTCCTAGTGCTACTGAAGCTACTTCTGCAATATCTCCAACATCACCTGTTCCATTCTCTACTCACATCTCATAACCTAAGGTTAAGCTTTCATTACCTCTCACTCAGATCTTTGTGTGGCCAACTGTGTTTTCTCCTGACAGTCATTCGCTTCCATCCAGTCTATCCACACTTTTGGCTTCCTCTTACCTCTCAAGATGTGACCTAAGCACATACTTTGAAAAAATCTTTCAATCATTCAAGTTTGCTGAATCTTATAGACAATCTCCATTGCTAATTCAAGAAGTGTCTCAATTTTCTTAACCATAATCAGATTAAGAAACAATTCTTGAATTAGGGGCCCCAAACTGCTTCATTATTGCTTTTTGAACAGGTCCCATTCTTTCCTGCTTTTATACCTTTAGATAAGAATTTCATCTTTTGTGTGAATTCGATTGAACAAATAAGGTTGAATATTCAGCATATAAAATTGCATATGTTCAAAATTACCTCCCAAAAATCACCCATTAAACTTAATGTGCATGGTTCTATGTGTATAGCTCAGGATAATTTGTACCTATAACTACATTATAAACAAGGTAATGTTTAGCATAAAATAAAAAGCAAATATAAAAATTAGAATTTTATAATGAATTCACTTCGAGATGGAACAAAGATCAGCATAAGAAAGAACTGATTCTCTTCTACTATCTATGCCCTAACACATTCCTATTGAGTAGCAAGAGTAATCACTATGCTATTAAATTTTTATTTCTTTCACCTGTTCTGTTTACTTGCTTTTGATTTTCTGTGGGGTATATATTCGAATGTTAAGACCATACGCATAAGGCGGCTGTCTATATTAAATGCTTTTTTCCTTATGTAAAATTTTCTACCATCCTTCAAAATACTGTTCAGAAGAATAGTTTGGTAAAGCTTGTTTTTTATCCTTCCAATCATACGTATTTTCCACCTCCTTGAAAATCCATAGCACTCTCTGATGGTTATATGGCTTTCATCTTATTCTATTTTCTATGTTCAATATTAGAACATTTGTCATTACTGGAGTTACTGCTCCACGAGGTCAGGAATTTGTCTTACACGTCTTTCTACACTCTTCAGTAGAAAATCAAGCATATAATCCTCAAAAAATATTTGCCAGCTTCAATTGAAACCGAACACTGTTAGAGAAATAAACATGTAGGTAACACTAAAGGTTAGTAGTATAAACATTTTTTAAAAGATTAGTTTATAGACCAGTGTTCAAAAAGGCGTTATAATAATATAGTTTCAAGTAAATCCATTTAGACTTTCTCAAAGATTCACTTCATATTAATATTATTATTCTTAATATAAACTGCCACTCATATCCCAGAACAGAAATTATCCCATTATAGTATTTGTTGTCTTTTTATTAAACTAACAACGAGTCAGTTTACAAAAAATGATCTGTTTCAGAACATGGTCAAGAGTTTAACACAGAAAAGAGAAACTCTAGAAGAGATTGTATCAATTTATTTTGGGAAACTAGCATGTTTTCTACAGTCACAAAAACTTAAGTTTTTCTATACCTGTTGACTTTGTAGCTGTGTTTAACCAAATTTCTGGGTTTTGGGGATTTTTTTTTTAATTTGCTGTTGTTGTTGTTACTTATCCATTCTTATTCTTTTCTCAAAGGACAAAACACAGTTACCAAAATAGAGTCTTTGACATGTAGTTATCAAATTGAAAACATCATTATAAATAAATGAGAAAATATTTTGTAGAGCTCAACTTCATACTAATTATCTAATATGGGTTTCAGCATCTTCTAAAAAAGAATTAGTAAACACAAAATGATTTACTTGGTTACTTGAATTACTCATGCACATTTAAAAAACTTTATTTTAAATATTTTTGGATATTCTATCTATTGGATAGTTATAATGTCTATAATATGTTTTACTATTATTAATAACTACTTTTTTCTTATATATGAAGAAGGGAGTTTAAGCAAAGAAATCTGTGATATTTTCTCATTCAAGATTTTATGTCCAATGACTTGATTAGGTACTTGATTAGGTGAGGATTTATCTTGATATGAATCAAGTAAAAATCAATATGTTTAAAGTATTTTTACTGAGGCTATTAGCTTTTGGGTTTTACCTAATTCGTGTTCATGAGTTAGAAATTCATTAAACTTATCATACCTGGTTCACCTTCTTTTCTACATTTTGGTAAGAACTAAAACCAAACACAAACAGAGAGAAGCAATTAAGCTTCAAACAGCCCCTGAAAAATCAATAGGAAGATGGGGGCTATTTAAGCTTATACAATTCATTTAAACTATGTATTCGTATTTATTCATATCTCTGGTGACATTATTTGTTTTAAAGTTTTACAGTCATCTGAATATTATTTTTGTTTACTTTTTCCAAGCAGTATTTATGTCACGGATGGCAAATAGCCTTACTGCCATTCCAACTCTAAAAGATTGATACTGATTTATAGATATATCTGTTGAAACAATTCTAAGGTCATTTTGGAGTCAGTGGTTGGGAATGCCATCATGGATTGGTGATGTGTCTGGGGAAAAAAGAACAAAGGAAGTTGCATTTTGATAAACCAAACTAAAAAATGGGAATTTGTGTATTCTTGAACTCTTGCAAATGACTTCATACAATTTAATGCTTAAGTACAGAATGTCATATTTTAGACTACAGTGATATATTATGCGTTGATCTTTTCTTTCTAACTATGTTATAAGCCCCTTGGTGACAGGGATCAGGCTTTATGTTTTCTTATATTCCTGAAAGCCCTTAGGAAAGGGTAAGGCACAGAGTAACTTCAGCATAGAATTTTTTACAAGAAGGCTGTTGAATTTATTAGGCTACATTGCGTATGTGTGTACATAATCATTTGTTTAAATGAGCCAATATATTTTGGAAAAGTTACGGAAGTATATGGTAGAAGAAAAATAAAGCAGCACAACATTATTCAATGAAAAGTCCATCTCCTTCCTACAATGGGTTTCCAGTAACTAAGTCAGAGGAAACCAATTTAAACTATTTCTTGTGTAGCCCTCCAGAAAGAATTCAAATAGAGACAAGTCTATCCATGTACTTATATTGATAAATGTATGGAAATATAATCATAGATATTGATAAATAGCTAACTCCCTTTCAACACATCAGAAAGCCTACATACACTGAGTTCTATCCCTTTTTTAAATTAATTAATTTTAAAATTAGTTTTCATTCGCTTATGTAGATTGACACATTCTTCTTCACTCAAGCATATACCTTTAATATATGGATGCATTGCAATTGATGACACCAGGCTTGCAGTAATTATTTAAATTGTGACTTTCCTTTCCCTAATATATATAAAACATCAGTAGATATCCTAGCATCTTTGTGCATTTGTGCAAATATATTTATGAAAACATTTTCTAAAATTAGAATTACTCTGGTGAAGAGTTGACACGTTTCATTTGCTGGATTTCTTGACATTGCCCTAGAGAGAGGTTATCACAATTTTCAACATTTGTGCTGTTTCTTACATTATTTGTCAAATCTAGTTTTGTATTATCCAACTTTTTGATCTTGATCTAATAGAGTAGGAAGGATGTCAACTAGTTATTTTAGTTTACCTTTTTTAATTGAAAGGGATATTGAATATCTTATGTTTGTGAACCGTTACAATTTCTTTATGAATCTTGCACTTGGATTGATTGTTATCTTATTGATTTAAAATAACCCTTGTATTTTTTAAAAATATACTTTTTGTCATATAATGAAATATTTTTAAAAATATGATGAAATGACCGGCTGGGCGCCGTGGCTCATGCCTGTAATCCCAGCACTTTGGGAGGCTGATGCGGGTGGATCACGAGGTCAGGAGTTCTAGACCATCCTGGCTAACACGGTGAAACCCCGTCTCTACTAAAAACACACACACAAAAAAAAATTAACCGGGTGTGGTGGTGGGCGCCTGTAGTCCCAGCTACTCGGGAGGCTGAGGCAGGAGAATGGCGTGAACCCGGGAAGCGGAGCTTGCAGTGAGCTGAGATCACGCCACTGCACTCCAGCCTGGATGACAGAGTGAGACTCCGTCTCAAAGAAAAAAAAAAAAAAAGATGAAATGTTTTTTTCTGGCTTATTGATTGTCCACTGACTTTGTCTATGGAGTTTATTGTTGCAATGTGGAATAAAATATATTTATAAAATTCGGCTTAATGTTTGTATTTTTATCATCCTTATTTTAAAATGATTACCTCTTTGATATATCTAGAATATATTATAGCATAAGAATCCAAGTAGAGATTCAGTTTTATTGTTTATCCTCCAGATTGGCAAATGAGGTGATACTGCATCATTAATTTTGTTCTCTACTATTTCGATTGCCAACTTTTTCATATATAAAAGCCATATACATAAACAGAACTATTTCTAATGTCTCCATGCTCTTTAATTATTAATATATTTATTGATATTTATAAAAAGTATTTTAACTACTATTACCTTAAACTACTTCTAAATAGTTGGTATATATACAGTTTCTACTCATTAAGATTCCTGTTTTTTTTTTTTTTTTTTTTTTTTTGGTAAGATTCTGAATGATTTTTCTGGTTTTATTTGTTAATTTAAAATAAGCTTGTAGGGTTGCATTAATATGTTACGATATTGAAAGGATTGTTTAAGAGAAAATTAGTATCTTTACTAATTCAAGACCAAATAATATCTATATTCAAGGTTTTTTTCAGATTTTTTGTAGAATTTTGGATTTGTATAAATGTGATATAGTTCTTGTACATTTTAACCCAAAATACATTTTTTATGATAAAATTTTAATTGGCCTTTTCTTCTAGTATATGCTCTCGATAGATATGAAGTCTATTTTTCTGTTATTTTTGAAACTAGCTACCTATTTTTTGAATTCTTAGTTTATGTAATTTTAATTGATTTTATAATTATATGATTATATTAACAACATGTAATGACCCTCTTTTCTAGTGTTATACCTCATTTCTAATATTATACCCGATTTCTATTACCTAATTGTCCTAGGTGGTATTTACAGAACAATATTATTGGTTTTATTTATGATGTTAATGCAAAAGTTTATATTGTTTCTCTATTTATATCAAATCTAGTGAAGTATCTGTCAATTCTTATTTTAAGAGTATTTTTATAATGTTGAATATCAAATGTATTTTAGTTAACTATGAAACTGATTATATTTTATTTGACATAATAGTGTAAAGAATTATTAATATATTTTTATAAATAAAACATTTTGCACCTATATTTTAATTATTTTAAAATTTACTCACCTATAAGACTGAAGAAGACATTTAAATACATAATGACTTTTGGATATGTACAATGTAATATTTCCCATTTCCCTTGTATTTGCCCCACTTATTTTTATAAGATGCTGGTATGTAGTCAGTCAATAACTAGTATTATTTTTAGGTACATTTAAAAAATTTATATTACACCTGAACACTGCATAGTCTAGAAAAGATAATTAATAAGAAGTCAGTGAAAGACAATTCTGAAAGGAGGAATAATTTGCAGTGAAACGTTTACATAGATGACAATGCCAGGCACGGTGGCTCATGCCTGTAATCCCAGTACTCTGGGAGGTTGAGGAAGTGGATCACCTGAGGTCAGGAGTTTGAGACCAGCCTGACCAACATGGTGAAACCCCGTCTCTACTAAAAATATAAAATTAGCCGGGCATGGTGGCACATGCCTGTAATCCCAGTTACTTAGGAGGCTGAGGCAGGAGAATTGCTTGAACCTGGGAGGCGGAAGTTGCAGTGAATGGAGATTGCACCATTGCACTCCAGCCTGGGCAACAAGAGCGCAACTCCATCACAAAACAAAACAAAACAAAAAAAAACAATAACAATGAACATTGATCTCTTTGTATTTCACACTGTTACTGTTGAATCATGCTGGCTAAACAATAATTATTTTTTTCTTCTAGAAACAAAAAATTCTATAAATTCTGTCTATACATATGTTAGTCGCCAAAATGTTTGATATCATTTGAAATTCTCTTATGAAAGGGCATGTACATATGTCTGGAGTGGGGAGTTGGGGTGTTGATGTTATAAATGTAAATAGAAGGACAACCTCGCTTGCTAAAATAAGGCATTTACCTGAATTTGGGGTTCTGACAGGCACCAATAGCATTCACCTAAATTTAGGGATCTAAAAGGCACTGATATACAAATGTATCTTTAAAGTTTGCTTTTAACAGTTTTGCGATTAAACTTTCAATTAGTCACAGAAACCTTCTATATATATATATATATATATATATAAAATAGAGCAGAGCAATGACTTGAAACTAAAGAAAATATCAAAGCTCAAACAATAAGAGCACTTTAAGACCAGGGCAAGAAATAATTCAAAAGCTGTCATGAAAATAAACTGTCAAATAATAAGCAAATAGATTTTGTTTTCTTTTGCTAAAGACAAGTAATTCTGCCTGTGACTGAAGACAATAATGGCCACTCTTTATCACAATGACCTAATTACAAAAATCAAACTGACACTATTTCTGTTTTCTTAAGGGAGATGCATCAACAAAGCATGGGTGTGTGATGGAGATATTGATTGTGAAGATCAGTCAGATGAAGATGACTGTGACAGCTTCTTGTGTGGACCACCCAAGTATCCTTGTGCTAATGACACCTCAGTCTGCCTGCAGCCAGAGAAACTCTGCAATGGGAAAAAGGATTGTCCTGATGGCTCTGATGAAGGCGATCTCTGTGGTATTACATGTTTAATTGTACTGACTTCTCCATGAAAACTACAAGCTCTTAGTTCACTTGCTGTTACTTAATATAGTAGCATTCATTCCTTTCATTCATTCCCTTTAAATGTAGCTTTTAGCATTGAACCTTGTCTACATTTTTCAGACACTCTAAGGCTACAGTAAAAGTCTTCAATGTGATCAGAAATTTCTGAAAATAAGACAGGAAAAGCTAGCCTATATCGAAGTCACTTAATTGTAGAGCTGTGTTCATCATTTAGATCTCTGGATGGCCAATGACGTTCCCCCAGTTGAACTGATTATTTATTGAGTCCCTCAGAACAAGGAAAAGTTGTTATTCCTCATCTGTGGGATAGAGCTCACCACCACCCTATATATTTTGATAAGCCTTTGAATCATTACAATAGAAACTGATTTTTAGGAAGGGTAAGAAACTGGATAATAAAGCCAATTAAATATTACCCAATTTAACATAATTTTCCTTCAAGTTTTTAGTCCTCATACAACAGCTTTCTTTAGTATGTCTTATCTAGTTAAAATGATGATTTCAATGAGCTTTGAAATCACGTTGACTAGCAATCTTTCTTACCAACCAGCACATACAAAAGAAAATTACATTTCCTTCTCTTTCGGGAGATCAGAGATTTAGTAAAGAGATTTTTTTAAAGTGTTTTCTAGATAATACTGAAGGTGACATCAATAGATAATGAAGAACAGTTTACAGAATGATAAGAACAATAATGAGATGACTGGAGGCTGTGTGAAAATGACTTTAGGAAATAATGAAGCTGACTGATTGAAAGTAGGAAAGACAACTACATTGAAGCCTGAAGTTATATTTTGACCTCAAATGAGAATTAATAGCATACTGAATGATATAAAAAAAGGAAGCTTTTTTTTTTTACCATATGTGGTAAAATGTCTTTTTTTAAGTCCTGATTTTATAAAATAACCTTGAAACAGTGAATGCAACAGTCTTCATTCGATGAGGCTAAAATTACACACAAAAAATTAAGAACAAATAAAAAACTTAAATTGAGCAATAAAAAAATTATAAATAAAAGTTGACAAACTTCATTCTTCTGTATTCATTTCTTTCTTGCCCAGCTCATTCTTTGTAGTGGAATGGGTTGGTGAGAGGTTTGCTCATGAAGGTTGTAAATACAATTCTAAAAGAAATTATTAATACTCTTTAAAAAGAATGTAATTATGGAAAAACTAGACTTCAACAAGCTTAAATTCTTTTCTTCAATTAAGTCTTTAGGTGACTTAATTTCTTAAAATCTTGGTTTTCTTATGATTAAAATAGATGCAATGGTATCTATCAGGTAATCATGGTAATAATGTCTGATACCTTACAGTTATTGAAAAATATTAGTACTTTTCTACCTTTTCCCCATCCTTCAAGTTAAATGAAATAAATAAAAGGCAAAAGACAGAAAGTACACCCATTGAGAAAAATGAAGAAAATGATAAAAATAAAAACCTTATTTTCCTATTCTTCACTTTCCAAATTAGAAAAGTGAAAGAGTAATGAGAGAATTTCCTCTTAATTCATTTCTTTGTCTACTTCAGAATTGAAAACCACTTCTTATCTAGCCATATGGTCATTACTTAAAGAGCTTTGCCCAAACATTTCAAAAGATTATAGAGACTGAAATAGATTAATAAGGAGGAATCTGGTGTGGAAGTACCAGAGAAAATAAAAAGACAATTTTGTCATGATTGCAGCATTGTGGCATATTGAATTACGCACCCCACTCTTTCAGAGGTGAAGTCATGAAGAGTTAGAACAATGAAAACAGAAAGCAAATACTGGCCAAAGGATTAGATTGTGTTTTCTGTGGTTATAGCAACGTATATAAGGAAAAGGAGAACCCAGGAATGTGACTCTTCTAATTCTAGTGAAGAGATTTTTTTTTAGGGAAATTTTTAAATAATTTCAAAAGAAATAGATTTGCACTTAAAAAACAAACGAAAATAGATTTTAATTACTCTAAAATGGAGTTATATTGATCCTTGTTATAATAATATGTCAAAGATAAAGCCAGATGCTAACTAGTAAAACAGTAAGTAAAGATTTTACTCATTAGTAACTCTTGTGATAGACAGTCCACTGTGAACTGAGCTCAACTTCATGAAACTAAAGACTGGAAACTTCTTGAAGGTTGGGGTGTGCTAAGGAAAAGGCACTAAGGCGGTTAAAGGGGCTGCTCCACAAGATTACACCACTGGGTTTGATAATTGGTGCTTAACTGGAGGGGAAAACAGGCTTCTCTTATCTTTGTGACAAGAGGCAGTGACAGCAAGTAAGTGTAAGACACCCATTGGGCTGGGAGGGAGAAAGAGTCAGAGTTCCCTTCTCAGGTGTTTGCACTTCAAAGAGAAAGCTCTCCGCTCCTTAGAAGGCATTTCTGGGTAGTAGAAGATTTACACCTCAAAAAGGCACAGAAAGGATTTGTAATTGCAAGCTTTCTAAAGCAACTAAGAGGAGGTTCAGGGCCTATCTGCCTATTATCATGAGCATTCTCAGGCAGATAATTTAATGTGGGGGCCGGGGTCATTCAAGGGACATACACTTAAGCTGTTGGACAATGTGCTAGGGATTGTTCAAGTCTGTTAGTATGTATTTGTGGCCCAGGGGCATGGGGAGGGGGGCGGTGGAGGTGAGGGCAGTAGGCTGAAATCATTTGTGTTGAGAGTCTGCAGTTTTTAGTGGCCAAGGCTGAGGTCTAGTCAAGGAGAGGACGTAGAGGATCCTGGCTAGTGTTTGGTCAAGGATAGAGTCTTTGTCAGGTAATAAAAAGTTTTAAAAGAAGTTGCAGGATTAATGACAGGTTTAGGGCTAAGTAAGAATCAACAGGTTCTAATTATGCACATATTGGCATTAAATTTATGTATTCAATTTCAGATTTCAATGTGAATTTCATTTAACCTAAAATCTGTGACTTCACTCCACAGATAGTATTAGACACTTCGGTACTGAGAAAACAGTGACACTTGAAATAAGCTAAAAGCATTGTAACAATTTTTTTTTTCTTTACCTCCTGGGCACAATGACATTTCTTTACAGTAATTTTCTGGAAAAAGAATGTCAGTTGAACTAAAATGGGGCAAATACTTTGAAATGACTGCTGTTTTAAAATGCTTATGATTATGGGTGAACAAACATATTTGGAGGAACCAAGAGCTGAATGTATTTTTTTTTCTTCAAAATAATACCAAACTTGAATTGAATTGTTAGAGAAAACAGTTAATACAATCATTTTCCTTTTCTTATTACTGTAGCTTCTTTGATGGTAACAAATTATATGAAGAAGAGTTGACCCATATAGAGCTTTTAAAAATGTAGAAATGTTTTTAAAAGCCTTACATTTCAGGCCAATTTTTATACTGGATACATTTTCATAGACAACCAGAAATATTTGCATTATATAAATAAATATTACTTCAATTTACCGATTATTAGGCAATAGTCTTTTTAGAAAACATCTCAAAACATACACAATTAAATAGGGTTTGAAATCCACTTGAAAATATTTTTAAAGCCAAGAAAGATAATGATGTGGTTTCAGAGACAATTATCTGCCATTTTCTTCAAGGCTGTAAGCATGTCATATTGAAATTTTCTCAAGTAGACAGTTCTGACTAAATTTTAGGACAATGTGTGCTTTTATACAATTTTTCTACTTCAAAAAATTCATCAAATATTTTTAACTCATTACTCAATATTAGGTATACACTAGTAAACAGGAGAGATATTTTGTGTACCCTCATGGAGCTTACAATTTGGTGATGAAGTAGAATAATAAATAAATATATTTAAAGGACAACTATATATTTAAATCCTGTTTAAAAAGCTAATCTTTTTTACAAGCTAATCATATTATCTATGTAATCAATAGTATTATCTATGTAATCAATACTATTGCTCATTATTTCAGCCAAAACACCAGGACAACTTTTTTTTTTTAGTGTTTTGCTTATGATGTTTCCATGGCATCATTGAATGAATTATAATAACCAATATATGAGGCACAATGGACAATTTACCTAACTTAAAAATAAATGCCTACAGCCGGTAAAGGATAAAGTAATCCATTCTGCATTGTAACTCCAAAATAGACTGTACAAGTGTTGCAAAAGATACATAGACACATATATTCATATATGTGTATATGGATATACTGGTTAATTTATTAACATCAAGCTATGTCTAATATTAAGATCATCATGGTATGTACATCTTTTTTGGAAGACCTCTACAAATTATTTTGCACCGCTGCTAAAAGGCTCAGCATAATCTTTCCAGTCGTAATAGAAACATTGGGCTCACTTTACATCTGTGGGGTAAAGCAAACTATACTCCCAAGTTTTATAGAAATGAAAATTTTCCATTTACAATTTCTATCATATAGAATTAAATTTGACCTTTGGATAAATCCTATACCATTTCTATACCAACCCCTGAAGAAAAAATAAGCCAAAGAGGGCCTTCTTATATTCATTTGTAGTATCCTGGCTAATTGTAGGCTTAGGGAATTGAGTTCAACGATTAGTATTTAACTGAGGAAAGCAATTGATAAGACCTATAATCTGTTCCCCCCTTTTTATAGATGAGTGTTCGCTGAACAATGGAGGCTGTAGCAACCACTGTTCTGTTGTTCCTGGAAGAGGAATTGTCTGTTCCTGCCCTGAAGGACTTCAACTCAACAAAGACAATAAAACATGTGAAATTGTGGATTATTGTAGCAATCATCTAAAGTGCAGCCAAGTATGTGAGCAGCACAAGCACACAGTCAAGTGCTCATGTTATGAAGGTTGGAAGCTGGATGTAGATGGTGAAAGTTGTACAAGTGTTGGTAAGTGACTATTTTTTGTGTGTTGCTATATCTAAGAACAGATCTTGAAAGAAACAAATCTCAAAACTGCTTCAGAAAATTAATAAAAGGATTCAACTCATTTTAGATAAAGCATTTAACTATAATGTGTTATTTTAGACCTACTATAACATTTCTAGAGAGAAAATATAATAATCCTTACTTTTGCTATCCATTGAATTGTTACCATCAGATTATTTTTTTCCTGAAACATTGATTTTAGTATCATATCCCGGATGGGCTTGTTTTTGCATGGGCAAAAGCATTTGCTTTGTTCCTCTGTGTATCTGTGTATGCTTTTTTAGGAGGTCCTGCCCCACATTCCCAATTGTTATTTCTACTGCTCTTGAAAACAGTTTCTTGCTCTGGCTGTGTTCATCTTCTAACCACTTATTTAAAACATTCTGCGGATTCTCTAGGTGGTTTTTCACAGTGGGAATGGCAAACAAGGGCTTTAGATTATGATATTCCAACTCTAATTGTGTAACTTACATTCATTCTTTATGTGACCCTAGGCAGGTTACATAACATTTTTGAGCTTCAGTTTTCTCGTTTTTCAAGTAACATTGCCCATTTTAACCATTTCTTGCTTATACCATGTTGTAAGAGTAGCGTGAAAGACTTGTTACTGTGCTGCACAACCCATTAGGTGTTTAAAGAAGTATCGCTTCCCATCCACTTTTCTAGATTCTTAGTCTGAGTCCACAGGAAACTTAGAAGTCTATGGATAGAATTGAAGAGATTCAGGAACTTTGTTTGGGAAAATATTATAGCATTATTTTAACTTCTAACTGAAAATTAGCATTTCTTTCCATTGTGAATGTATGCCACAGACCACCAAAGTCATTAGCAGCAACTATGAATTTGCTGATAGACGTAATAGACATATTCATATCACATTATAGTTGCTGCACATATCTCAAAATATCACATGTTCAGGCTTTGAAACCCACTACTAATTCAATAATGGGATCCATTAGACCTACTGCTGGATCTTATTAGTGAATACACTAATAAAATCCTCTCTGTGGGGGAATATCTCTTCAACTTTTTCCAAGACAAAAAGGAATTAGAATAGGAATTAAAATATTCTATCAAATAAAGTTTGAATTTCATGACATCAAAATAAATATATAATAAATACATTTATGATCAGATTCAAAAATTAATTTCAATAACTTCACTTCAGTATGTTTTCTCATCTATACTTTTTAAAACACTTTATTCTTACTGTTTTTGCACTTTTAAAAATTTTCTAATCTAGCACAACAGGGTGACTATAGTCAAAAATAATGTAATTGTACATTTTAAAATAACCAAGAGTATAATCGGATTGTTTGTAACACAAGGATAAATGCTTGAGGTGATGGATACCCCATTTACCCTGACGTGATTATTATGCATCGCATGCCTGTATCAAAATATTTCATGTAACCTGTCATAGGTAGCAACTAACTGGGGCCATTGGCACAGGGGGTAAAAGAATTTACCAAGGCAGTTGTAGGTAATGAAAGGCAGATTTGTTAGAGCAAGTATGAAAATACAATGCAAGGTTGCAACAGGCAGCACAGCAGAGACAGGGCTGTCTGCAAAGAGGCAGGGGCTGGAAGGACATTTTATATGGTGGTGCTGGAGGGAGCTACTTGTGGATTGAGGTCATTGTGGCCACAGGACAAGGAGGTCTTTGTTTATGATGAGATTAGCCACCTGTCTGATCGATTGTTCATTGTTCTTCCCCACTTGGAGCCCTCCCCCACCTGGAGCCCCTTCCACATTGTTGCTTACTTATCTATCAGGCCTCCACATAACCTATAAATATACTACTGCTATAACTCCTACGATGTACTCACAAAAATAAAAATTAAAAATTATTTTTAAAAAAAGCACAACTTTCTGAGGAGTCCACGTGCTTCATCAGACTGCTAAGAACCCATACATTATGGACCTCTATTCATTTTGTTTCTTTCGCTTAGATTGTACTTTCCTCACTTCATCTCCAGAAATCCTGGATATTCTTTGAGACGTGCTGGCTCAAGTCTTTTTTCATCAATTAAATCTTCTTCCAAATATCCTTGCTTTCCATTTATTTATCTTTCTATGTCTGGAACATATTGTTCTTGAATATATGTGATCACATTTTTAACTGGCTGTTTTATATTCTTAGATATCTTCTTATTTCTTTACAATAAAATAATACAAACTTTGCAGTTAGAATTCAGGTTACAGACTTTTCTCTTGTGTTTTACATAATATCCAGTCCACTTCTGGGAAAATAATATGCAGTTAATAAATACTATATTCTTTCAGATATTATTGTATTATTTTAATCTTTTACTTTAAATTTTGTTTTGTTTTGTGATTATTTTTGTAGTAGTTTTCTTCTGACCATTAAAATTTGAGTCCCAGAGCATAAGTTTAGCAGACATTTATTCTATATTTCTTCTTCAATATTCTCACACAAAGTAATTGGCTTGAGAGGCTGAAAAACAGCAATTTGTTGTAATGGTAATAGTCATTTCATTCACCTACGTGTTTCAGATGAAAAAGCAATAGATCAAATATTGACCTCAGACACATTTGTGATCATATTTCACATGAGAATTGGCTCCAGATGTTTGTTTTGGATACAGATAACAAAATGATTGAGTGTCTTAGAGTGGTTATATACCATATGAAATAAATAACAACTTGTGTTTAATGTTAGAATAATTCAACATTTAAATACAGGTGAGCAGGGACAGAAACAACTCTCCTAATGGAATTGACTCATCTGCTCTCAGCTCACAGTGGAACTGTAGGGGCAGAAAGGAGGTGTTCCCTTTCCTCCCCATAATAAGGGTCATAAATGACTCTCCTATAACAAAGACCAGTTAACAAGAGAAAATCATAGCAAATTTATTTGATCATAGTTTTTTGTTTTATTGTTTTTTGTTTTAAAATATTACAGCAATAGTTTATTGATAGGTAATTTGATTAGTAGAGTTATACATACAACAAGGAGGAAAGATTACCAGAAAGAAGACATTATTTCTAACAAATCTTCAAGAAAATATTGATTATTAAAATGACTTTTATCGTATAAGTGTTGCATATACAGTTTTAGCTCTTCAGAGCCCTCTATCAGTAAGTTGCCTGAAATAGTAAAGAATTTGCTACGGCAGCCTTGGGGAACATTTTTTAGTGTTGTATTGGTGCTTCTCTGACAAAGCGTACTTTTAATCAAGACAAATAGTCCCATATTTATGTAAGTCCTAAATTCCAAGTATAAACACTGCAATTGAACTGACGGACTGGAATAAAATAATAAATCCTTAGATTAACCATACCAGCCTCTCACAAATTATTTGAATTTCATAAAAATATGAAGTGTTAACATAGAAATGAAATGGCAACTGACTTTTCATTGAAAACTCACACATTCAAACTAAATGAAATCTCAAGCTGTGGTGTGGAGTTATTCTATTACCAGGCAGCACTCCCTCACCATAAAAATAGCAGCTAGCTACTTGTTTCTTAATGCCAAACTAATGATGATTTTTGAAGACCAACCTTGCTCACTGTCATAATACCCGTGACTCAAATAGAGAACTTTTCCTGTCTCCTGATTTCCTTTCTTTAGGCTTAGTTGAGAAGAGCCCTGAAAAGGAAAAAAAAAAAAAAAAAAAAAAGATCACTGAGTAAAACATAATCTCCTGGAGTATCATCTTCTTATTGCAGATACCCTTGACAACAACAGGAGCCTTTGAATCAGCAGCACTCCAACAAGTCCGAAGTCAATATCCTGTAAGGTTCCCATAGACCTGGAGAACTTCATGCAAACTTCTTGGTGGCCATGAACTTCTCCATGTACTTACTGAAGTTTATTTTAAAAAGATTGCCTTCCATATCAAGTGGGCAGATCTGGCAATCATTGCATATGCTCTGTGAAAGCATGCTGAGCTCAGGACAGTTCTCTTCCAGGTGAAGAATTTTAAGGCAAGGACAGCCAGATATCTTTATTGAGACCTGAGATATCTTCTTCCAGTTGAGGATGAGTTTGATGACCTGCAGCTCTCCTACTATATCAGATGTACTTCAAATCTGGTTCTTGGAAAGATCCACTACATCCGGTGGCCTAGGCTACAAAGTTGGGTGATAGCGCTCCTAGTTGGTTCCCAGAGAGGCTCAGGGTCTTGAGGGTAGAGAGTTGCCCAAAGGTAGATGGCAGCTCTCTCAGGTGACTGCCGTTTAGGCGTAGCATCTCTAGAATTTTTTTAGGATTGCATAATCTCATTAGGCAGACCAGTTTATGTTGTTCAGGGAGAGGTTCTTCAGCAGAGTGAACTTCTGTATCAGCAGAAGTGGTAGGTTCTCCATCTTGTTGTTGGACAAATCGATGGTCCTGGGTTTGCTCATTAGTGTATACAATTCTAAGGAGAACTTGGTCAGCCCACGGTCCTTACACTGGGAGACACCAGTTTAGTGTGCCCATTCCACTTGAGTACCACGGGCACCGTTTCCTATTTTAGTGCTTCAGCCTACATCCCTCCTATGGCTCAGCTGCCAGAGGGTTCAGCAGGGGAAGCCCCAGGACCCACACTAACCAGGTTGTGTTCCCCGGACTTAGTCCTGAATAGGAACCTGATGATAGTTTTACGTGACATAGAAACCTTCCGAATGAAGACCCAAAGACCCAGGAAAAACTATCCATTTTTTATGCTTAGGCTGAATGAAGTATGGACAGACGTGTAGAAATAGGATTGGATAGAAAGTGTCTGACCTAATGCTTATAGATGGTTGGGGGGAACCAGCACAGCCTGTCTGCTCTGATTCTTCTGAACTTCTCTGGGCAGCATTGCTTCCCCCAGGATATGGGGCAGACCCCCTCTGGAATGAGCATCTTCAATTTCTTTATGGCCAGCTCCTAAACAGAAAGGTTGATGTCTTCATCAGGGTTCTCTAAAAGGACAGAGCTAATAGGATAGATGAATACATGAAGGGGAGTTTATTAGGAGAACAGACTGACACAATCATAAGGTGCAGTCCCACAATAGGCTGTCTGCAAGCTGAGGACCCAGGAAACCAGTCTGAGTCCCAAAACCTCAAAAGTAGGGAAGCCGATAGTGCAGCCTTCAGTCTGTGACTGAAGGTGCGAGAGCCCTTGGCAAATCACTAGTGTAGGTACAAGAGTTCAAAAGCTGAAGAACTAGAAGTCTGATGTTTGAGGGCAGGAAGCATCCAGCATTCGAGAAAGATAGAGGCCAGAAGACTTAGCAAGTCTAGTCTTTCCACATTCCTCTGCCTGCTTTTATCCTAGCTGTGCTGGCAACTGATTAGATGGTGCCCATCCAGATTAAAGGTGGGTCTGCCCGTCCCAGTCCACTGGACTCAGATGTTAATCTCCTTTGGCAGCAGCCTCACAGACACACCCAGGAACAATACTTTGCATCCTTCAATCCAATTAAGTTGACCCTCAATATTAACCATCATAGTCCGGGAAGGTTAGAATAATATTTTTAGGCTTTATGGCTGGCTTTGGGGAAAGGGGCTGCTAGTTTCTATGACTTGCTCTGGGAAAGAGAGATTATAGTTACTGTGGCTTGCCTAAGGAGAGAATGAGGCATGAAAAACAGGAAGACAGGAGAGGGTGAGGGAGAGACTTTGCTTCCGAGGTAGCTTCTTAGGACTTCACTTTGTGGTGCTGTTTTCTGAGCCCCAACAAAACTCTAGCGGTACCACGTGATTTCTCACTGTTAAGATTGCTGTATTTTCCATCTGGTTTTGTTCGTAATTTTATAGAAAAGCAAAAGTATATTTCATCTTTTAAAGTTACAGTGAAACATTTTTAAGTGAATAATTTAATCTTCTGGTAATTAGTCTCTTCCTGAAATGTATAGTGCACTTTGTGCATCTAAAGAAAAAAGGCTTTATTCTATATTTTGTACACCCCTTTTAGAAAAGCAGCAAATTCACAGTTCAATAAAAATGAATTGACTAGTTACTACTTTAAAAATATCAATTTCTTCTTTCTTGCTCATTTTTTCTTTTCCGTCATCTTCTGTTGTTTCTCCCTTTAAAAATGTTTTCTTTCTATTGAAGGCGATACCTGTCCTTATCCCTCTTGACGTTACAAAGAAAAAAAAATGATGATAGCAGGCTTTTGGCTGGGCATGGTGGCTCACACCTGTAATCTCAATGCTTTGGAGGGCTGAGACAGGAGGATCGATTGAGCTGAGGAGTTCAAAACAGCCTGGTCAACATAAGAATACCCCCTACCTACCAATAATTTAAAAATTAGCCAGTCATGGTGGTGCACATCTGTGGTCCCAGCTACCAAGGTGACTAGGCAGGAGCATTGGCTGAGCCCAGTAGACTGAGACTGCAGTGAGCCATGACTGTGCCACTGCACTTCAGCCTGAGCAAGAGTAAAACCCTGTCTCAAAAGAAAAAAAAAAATAGTTTTTCAAATTACAGCCATGATTGTTCCATTCCTTTTTTCCCCTTGAGTTTTCATCTGTAGTTCTCTCATCTTTTTTTTATTTCTCTGCCCTCTCCCCTTCTCTGATTCTTTACAATCTGGCTTTTGCTGAATTGCATAACTGATTCTGTTTTCTTGAAGTTCACTCCTAATATATTATTATATAAAATGATATTTCATAAATGCTACTTTTATAATTTTTATTTTTTATTTAATATATCTCAAATCTCAGTTTTCTCATATATCTCAATACTCAAGTACATTTTCCCTCTTTAGTTCATTTATTAATAATTTAATTCATTTATTAATAATTATAATTCGATTATTAATCACCCTTCTCTGAAGTATTGATTTCTTTTAGGACCACCTAAAATATGATACTGATTGTGATATGGACAGGAGGCAGGGAAATACTGGGTAGAACAGGTAGGTTCCCCGTGAGGTCCCCACCCTCAAGCCTGGACCCATAGCCCAAAGTGAGAACTTTACATCCCTGTTTTCCTGCTCAAATGTTGCCTTTTCCAAAACCACCTTGGCCCACCCTGCCCCCCGCCTCCATCCTGTGCTCATAAAAACCCCAGGCTCCACTGGCAGCAGAGCAGCAGAGAAGGAGAGACGAGAAAAAAGCAACTTGGCGTGGTTAAGAAGCACCTTGACTTCAGAGGGATGGCTTGATGGTGGGACCTTGGAGAAGAGTTTGGCCTGGGACAGCTAAACTCCAGGGGAAGACCACCTTCCTGGTCCATCCCCTTTTCAGCTCTCCATCCCAGTGAGAACCATTTTCATCAGCAATAAAATCCCCTGCATTTACCATCTTCAGTTCCTTGTGTGACCTGATTCTTCCTGACACGCAGTAAGAGCTCGGGTTACAGGGGGTTGTCACTCTGAGCTGTTAAACACTTAAGCCACCCCAGGGCAGCAAAGTAAAAGCGCACTGTAACATGCCTTCTGAGGCTCTAGGGGCCACACAGAGTTCCGCTCCTGCCGGTGACCTGAAGCATTCCTTCTGGCCCCTGCGAGCACTCACCAGCGTGCTCCCCTTCCCCGCGAGGGGTTGAGAGCTGCAGGCTGAGTCAACGAGCCACCCCCTTCGCAAGTCCTGTGAAGGGGTGAGGGAAAATTTTCTGTTTCAGTTGCATTTTCTTCTGGCTCCATTGCTGTTTTTTCGGCAGCCCACTGGCAAATTTGTAGCATATTTCTAGTAACATTGCAAATAACATTACAGTATTTTTTTTTTATCTCAGCCCGAATCAGGTTGTATTTTCACATTAATGTTTTTGTTCTTATTCTCTAATTTTTTTTTTCATTTTTAGGCTTTTAAAATTATATTTAGGTTTTAATTAAAATCATTTCTAGGAAAGAGATTGTGAATATAAGGACAAAAATGAAAAAATACAATGGTTGTGTTTTGGTATACTGTGTCCACTACCCAAAGCTAAATTTTCACATGCCTCTATGTGTATTTCCTTGGACAACCCCTTTCCACTCTGAACCTTCCCTTATCACTCCAGATCTGATTACTGTGGCATTTATATCTCCAGCTATATCAATTTTTTTTTTGAGGCAGAGTCTCATTCTGTCACCGAGGCTGGAGTGCAGTGGCACCATCTTGTCTCACTACAACCTCTGCCTCCCAGGTTCAAGTGATTCTCGTGCTTCAGCCTCCTGAGTAGCTTACAGGCATGTGCCACTGTGCCCAGCTCATTTTTGTATTTTTGTAGAGACGAGATTTCACCATGTTGGCCAGGCTGGTCTCAAACTCCTGACCTCAGGTGATCCTCCTGTCTCGGCTTCCCAAACTGCTGGGATTACAGGTGTAAGCCTCCGTGCCCAGCCTATCATTTTTCTTACTAGCTAATTCTACTTCCCCAGCTATCATCAGGTCACCTCAAGATTAGTTGGCTAAATGTACCCTTTCTCTTCTCCCTCAATTATCTGTAATTCTGTCACTAGCTGCAGTATTTTTTTGGTCTTCAGGGCTCACAACCTCAACTTATCTTTGATTTTTCCAATTCCTTGCTGCCTTCTCTCTCCATGTCTTAATTTTTTTTCTTCACAGTGTTTCTGGGATTCAGATCTCTTTCTACAATTAAGTAGCATCTGCACCACAGCATAGTCCAGGAGATACATATGTTCTAATGATGATGGCAATCTTCTCTCCAGCAAATTTGTTTTTATCTCCTTGTTTCTCCAGTTTTTGAGGAGGCGGATACTGAAACTGGAAAAAAATCATACTATTTTTACTGAGAGAGGAAAATCCAGATCCAGGAAGATGAAAATTAATAGAAAGGGGTCAAGATAAAAAATAAAGTGATAAGCAGATTTGCTGCCTTGGGGAGTAGTGAGTGATAAAGGTGAAGCCATCAGGGGAATGAAGCTGTGGGGGACTTAAAATCCAGTCATCCATTCTTTTATTTCTCTTTAAAAAATGACACATTTATATATCAGTTTCCATCCAGATTTTAAAAGTATCTCTCTGTTATCTATGAAATTAACCTCAAGCCTTTCTGTCTGCTCTTCAGAGCCTTCTTCATTTTTGCTCATTTTCCACCTCCAACCTGATGTTTCCTCATCATCCACTGTGGGTTTCGACTTTAGGCATATTATTGCTATTTTCATCATGAGTAATAATAGTATATGCACGACTAAGAATGTGTAAAGCACTTTCACATATGTCGCCTCATTTAATCATCTTCACATATTCCGTTCACTATCATCTATGATTTAATAACAATATCTTTCACATTCTCCCTGGAAATTTGAATCCTTTACACTCTTCAAAACTCCCTTATCTACAAAGAATTTCTTCAAGTTAATTATTATAATGTTATGAATAGCTACCATTTACCCAACACCTAAAATACGATCATTTATTTATTACTCCCAAGAAACCAGATAGTCTTAAAACTCGGATTTTATACCTATGGAAATGAAGACCCAGAAAGGTTACTTCATTTGCTCAGGGTAACAGGCTGTGGCTAAGAGACGTTAGGGCAAAGGTTTTGAACTTTATTCTTCCTGACCTCAAAGCAGGAGCATTTACATAATACTGCAAAGACCCAGGCAGTTTATCTGTGCTGTGAACCCACACACTCCTATGATGCCTTTGAATAGTCAACATTTTCATGACCTTACTTTTGTTACTTGCATCCACTTTCATAAAAGTTGAGATTGAATCAAAATATTTTATATCCCTTATGAAACATATGAAAATTTTGCAGCAAATGATTATTGAATGTAAGAGCTTTCTCTGTTTTAAGTAGTTGGACCCTTTCTCTTTTCTTCAATTACTCTCATATTTATGATCTCTCTCTTCCTCTCTTTCTCTTTATCTTTTGAAGATCAGGCAGGAAGGGTTGAGTTGATTACACTCCTCACTTCCTGGCACAGTATTATAATTGGATCTATGTAAGATTTTTTATTTTCCTCCTGCCCTGCCTTGGTCTCTCTTTCTTTCTTTACTTTTATTTCTAAAGCCTACCCCTCTTCCTTTCCTCTGTCTCTAGAGGAAATCATTTCAATGTAGTTCATATATTCTCTTATAAAAATCTATGTTTTTTTGCATACATTTTAAATTATGTAATTGGTATTATACATATTACATTCTGTCATTTACCTTTTTTAGTCAGCATTGTCTTTATGAACTGTATACCTACTCTATTACTTCTAATCACTAGGTAGTGTTGTAGAGCATGCACACATCTTTTATGCTTTTGCATTCTACCATATAAATACACTCAAGTTGCCCCTAACTTTCTGTACAAATGATAATTCCATAGGCATACATTTACCTGCATTCTTATAGATGTGGATAAAAATTCCTTTAGGACCAATAACAATCATGGAATGTGCTTCTACTTACAATGACCAAGTAGAACCAGTTCCTCTTCAGAGTGGTTGCACAGTCTACATCTGTACCAACAGTGCACTAAGTTCCCGCATCCTTCGCAGCTCTCAAAATTATCCACTCTGTCATTTTCTCCCTAATATGTAGGAGTAACATGAGATATCATTGCTTTTGTTTGCATTTGTTTTATTTCTCATGAGTTTGAGCACCTCTCCATATACTCACTAGCCTTAATTTCCTTTGGTCATTTTCCTATTAAGACTACTGCCTTTTCTTATTGATTTGTAGAAATCAACATTATGTTCTAAACTTTAGACATTTCAGATGCTGCCTCCATTCAGTCACCCATCTATGAACTTCATCCATGGTGACCTCTGTTGAACAAGTCTTCTTTGTCTGCCTCTGTCACTTCTTTGTTTGATTCATTTCTTTGCATATTTCTTCTTCCTCCCATAATCATTTTCATCATATATAGGGTCTTCTAGGCTTGTTATTCATTCATTGATTTTTATAACTATTTATTCATTTATGCAATCAAAAATATTTCTTAAATACAATCTAGTAAAAGACACTGGACTGTATCCTAGAAATGCAGGTTTTGTTGTTGTTCCACCTCTTACCTGAGTGCTCTTCTCTCTCACTCTGCCTCTCACACACACACCCCAAATGAGGATTCTTAACAACTTGTTAATGAAAAGAATTGGTGAGTTAAGCAAATCACGAACTTGACATACAAAGCAGAGATATTTTAAAAATCCAGAAATACTTGGGAAAGTGATTACTAAGAGAGAAAGAAAAAATTGGTTCTTAAAAAAATGTGAGAGACAGCTGATGGCATCATCATGTATATGTACAAGTTCGAACAATACTTGAAAGTTCGTCCTGGCTTTCATTCTATTGATTCTATTCCCTCTGCCTACCTGTATATTATACTTCAGAAATATTTAACTATCATTCATTCCCAATATGCTTATAGCTGGAGAAATGGAGGGAAGCAAGTCATGATATATATTGGGCCAGATAAATAATATACTATTTACCACTTCATAAGTTGCTACTGTGTAAAATAAATGTATCTGATGATGGGACAGAAAAGTTCAAATAAATTCTTAAATGTACGAACAGAAAATACAGTAAAAACTCAGAAGTAGCAGGAGAGAAAACATTGTAACAGTAATATCACTTTTTGTTTGGTGATATTATATATATGGTAAAGAATCAGGGGATTTCACATAGAATTGCTAGTTGTATGGTTGTAATAGCAATTTACCCTGAAAGGATCTGAAGGACTCTTGTTTTTTAGACAACTCATCTGCTGCTTTCATAGTCTGTCTGATAAAAATCATTCTGCATATCTGTAGTGGGATTAAAAGAAAAACAAAGAAGATAATTGTACATAGAAGATAACAGTCTTCTGAGTGTTTTCTAAAAGCTTCTTGTAATGCACTAGATATATAAAAATGAAATTCATCACTTATAAAAAGTATAAATTGTAACCTCCTTTATTTTGTACATATCTCATCTCTTAAAATATGCTATAAGGAGAAAGATTTCAGGCCACTTCTCTATTAGGAGGATAATATGCTGGTTTGAGCTGTTAAATTCAGTCATTTATGAAACAGAAGCTAGTATACTGGAAGAGTTGTTAGAAAACAGTAAAAATGGATGGCTACTTCACGTATTATTTATATTCATTCTAAATTGAGTTGCCCCTAAAGAAGTTAATATAGCTATGTCAAGATTGAAACAAACTAGAAAATTCTTCATTTATTTTATCTCCAAATACTTTTTTACAAGTTTTCATTTAATTAAAGAAAAAACCATTGTTAAGATGGGATTTTAAAGTTCTGTCTTCATGATTTCCCACTGGTTTATGAAATAACACATTGGATTATTCATTACAACTTTATTTTCTCAAAGGGGAGATAATAATCTAATAAGTCAACAGAGATCTTAAAAGTAGAGGCACTTGAGGAAGATATCTAGATTAAGAGTTCAAATAGAAAATGATTTGAAAATTTACACTTTGATTTTTGATCTTTGGTAAACTATTTTATCTGTTTATTTTAGTCAAGCATAATTCAGTAAATATTTATCAAACAAATGTTTTCTCAACATAAAATGACTGTAAAGAATACAAGAACTTGAAAAGATTGTGAGCAGTTTTAATAAGATAGTCAATGTAAAGGTCATTGTTCAAAGAAAACAGATGTGCTTTTAATCACTTTTCATTTTATAGACTCAAACATGTTTGGAAATAGTGAGAATAATGTATTCAACAGCCAACATTTTTAAACATTTAGAATATATCATTCACAATTTAAATGATTTTCTGAAAGTAATAAAACATTAGATAACTTTGAAGCCCTCTGTGTATGCATTTCTCCATCTCCAGACACAGCCCCTTTTGAGAGCCTGGTGTCTCTGCTCTATCCCTACAGTTTGTGTTTTTAAACAACATTTAACACTGTGCTTTTATGTGTACACAAGTTATATGCATTATGTACCCATCTGGAACTAGCTTTTTTTTTTAACTCATAAATATGATTTTGAGATTTAACTGCTCTATAACATTCTACTCTATAAAAAGATTACGGTTTGTCATTCCTCTGTTTGTGGCCTTTAGGGTTCTTTCTAGGAGTTTGCTATATCAAACTATGTTGTAGTAAATGGCCTTATGATGTCTACATATGGAAATGTACACAGGTTGAACTACGTATTCAAGTGTATGCGCATCTTCATTTACACGTGTTCAAGTCTATTATAGCCAAATATGTCTCCAAAATAGTTGTAGAAATACAAACTACACTGACACTTTATGAAAGTGCCTCATTCTCCAAATCATTGTTAACCCTGGCTACCATCATGGGTCAGATTGCTTCTCCTCCACTTACTAGCTGTGTGACTTTGGCATGATAGTTATATAATTCCTCTGTACCTCTGTTTCCTCCTGTATAAAATGGGGGTGACAACATCACCCACCTCATAAGGCTTTGTGAGGACTGTGTAAATTGGGATTTATAAATGTTTAAGAATGGCTGGGCCCGGTGGCTTACGTCTGTAATCCCAGCACTTTAGGAGGCCAAGGCAGGTGAATCACTCGAGGCCAGGAGTTCAAGACCATCCTGGCCAACATGGAGAAACCCTGTCTCTACTAAAAATACAAAAATTAACCGGGTATGATAGCACATGCCTGTAATCACAGCTATTCAGGTGGCTGAGGCATGAGAATTGCTTAAGCCTGGGAGGCAGAGGTTTCAATGAGTCAAGGTCACACCACTGTACTCCAGCCTGGGCAACAGAGTAAGACTCTGTCTCAAAAAGAAAAGTTTAAGAATAATTACAGTATATAGGAAGCCCTCCATGTGTGAAGTTTTGATAATTCTTGGACTTCCAATTTTGCCCAATAAAATGGGTGTGGTCTTGCTGTTTTAATTGGTGTAAACTTTTCTTAATATTTTCAATTACTATGTGACTTCACTATGGACTAGTAACGAAGTCTGTGGACTGGCAGCAGTCTATGTAGATAACTTGAGTACCACTTTGTTAAATTACTTTTAGTCTTGTGGGTTTTACTTTTTTTCACATTAGATTGGAAGGTATAATTTTACTATTAAATTAATGTTTGTAATGCTTATATATCATTTCAAATTTTTTGTTTTTTTTTGAGACAGACTCACTTTGTTGCGCAGGCTGGAGTGCAGTGGCATGATCTAGGCTCCCTTCAACCTCTGCCCCCCAGGTTCAAGCGATTCTCCTGCCTCAGCCTCCTGAGTAGCTGGCATTAGAGGCACGTGCCACCATGTCTGGATAATTTTGTATTTTTAGTAGAGACGGGGTTTCACCATGTTGGCCAGGCTGTTCTCGAACCCCTGACCTCAGGTGATCCACGAACCTTGGCTTCCCAAAGTGCTGGGATTACAGGCATGAGCCACCGCACCCGGCCTTCTATTTCTTTTTAAGTCAACTTTGCTAACACATTTCTCTAAGAATTAACTTATTTTACATATTTTCAAGTGTATTATTAAAAAGCATATCTTACTCATCTGTTTTTTATTTTCTATATTTTCTATTTTCACTCTTCCTATTGTTAATTTATATATGTATGTGTATATATGTATGTATATTTATATGTACAAGTATATATATATAATCAAGTCTGCCATAGGTCTAGTCTATCTATATTTTGTTATTCTTTTAAACAAATGGCTTTGGGTTTGCCAGTAATATCTTTTGTTGTATTTTATCAATTTCTGTAGTTATATTTGTTATTATTTTCAAATTTGAGTTAATTCATTTTTATTTTCTGAACTCTTTGAGTTGAAATATTATTCCATTAATTTTTCTAATAATAATTTCTCTATTCAACTAACTCAAATGCACAGAAAAGAAACAGAACTAAATTGTTGGCATTCTTTGTTTTCTTTATATAGATAGGAAATTTTTCAGATCTGGGGAAGGTTGTAGGAATGACTCTGAATGCGTAAAAAGTTAATGATCTATGTGAACCTGGACTGTTAACAGTGAGCTAAAGGTAGTATTTGTACAGTTTTATGCCCTTTACAAGTTTTTACAGTCGTTACCACATTTTTTAAATAACAGATATATTGAGATATAATTTACATACCATAAGATTCACTCTTTTAAAGTGCACAATTCAGTTTAACTATTACAACTATTTAATTTTTGAACACTTTAATCACCCCAAAACAAACCCCATGCCCATTTGCAATCACTTCCCGTTAATACCTACACTCGGCCCTAGAAACCACTGATCTATTTTCTACCCCTAAAGATGTGCCTGTTCTGGACATTTCATATAAATGTAATCATGCAATATGTGTTTTATGACTAGCTTCTTTCACTTGGCATAATGTTTTCATTTGTTTTAGCATACACCAGTAATTCTTTTCTTTGTATTGATGAATAATATATCTATCATGTGGATAGACAGCATTTTTTTATTCATCAGTTGATGGGCATATGAATTATATCCATTTTTGGTTATTATGAATAATGCTGCCATGAATATGCACCACTTTTTTTGTAAACATGCATTTTTAATTATCTTGGGTGTTCAACTAGAACTGGAATTTTTGCTCCTCTTACATTGAAGTCTATAATACAGTTTGAGTTAGTTTTTGCCTATAGTGTAAGTTTGAACATAAGTGGAGGAAAAATCATCTTTCCAAGAAATAATGCTGAGAGAACTAGATTTTCACAAGCAATTGAATGATATCTGAACCTATCTCATACCATATGCAAAAATTAATTCAAATTGTATCAAAGACCTAACATAAGAGCTAATCCAAAATTAGGTAATTTTTCTTTTAAACAACTGTGCATCTAACACAAACATTTTCTTTATTTAAAAAATGCTAAATCCTGGATATTAAATTTTAAGAGTATTTGTTTTATTGGGAGCTATTTGGAACTATTCTGTACATGCTTTTGATATATTGTTTCAGTTAGCTCTTGTCACAATAATGTCATACAGCAAAAACAATACTGTGCAATAAATAACTGCAATATCTAAGTGATCACAACAATATGCATCAGTATGTCTCACAATAATTAGTTTAGGGTTTGATGCATTTTTGAAATAACATAATTTTAGTAACTTTCAGATACTGAAACATTCTTTTAGGCACAAAAAATAATACTAAAAGAAACTTTAATCTCATATCCGTTTTCAAAGCTTCTTTCCTTTCTCCCTACTCAGGCCTGTTTCAGGCTAAAAAACACCAGTGAGGAATGATACAGTTATGATTTTTTTGGACTCTGCAGGAAGCCGCCATCTTCTCTCTTAATGGAAGCACTCCCTAACTATAAGTCCAACAACTTCTTCACAGATTTCTTTTTCTGTTGTTGTTGGATATTTCTTCTCTATGGATCTGTTAGTATGGGATAGTTAGTTAGGAGTATAGCAAAGTTAGTTTTAGCCAAATCTTAGCAATTTCTATGGTGATTTTTCTGAGCTTTGTCAGCTGAAATTCTAAAAAAAAAAAAAAAAAAAAAAAAAAAAACAGAAAATCCTCCATTTTGTCTTTGTGTGGCAGTAATTCTTCTGCTCTTTTATCAGTATCAGGTATATGTAAATCCAAGGAATAAAAACTCCCTAATACCTATTCTAATGAATACACATAAACCTAAGTTTTGCAAGTTTCTGTTAAATTTTGGATTAAAAGAAATTGCTGTTTTAAGACAGAGAATTATGTAATAAATTATACTTTTAAATAATATATTTTGATCCCAAGTGTTTCATTACCAGAGTTTACATTTTCATAAGCCTATTAAAAATAAATTTAATTTCAGATCCTTTTGAAGCATTCATCATCTTTTCTATTCGTCATGAGATCAGAAGGATTGATCTTCACAAAAGAGACTATAGTCTACTTGTTCCTGGATTGAGAAACACAATAGCACTTGACTTTCACTTCAGTCAAAGTTTACTTTACTGGACAGATGTTGTAGAAGACAGAATATACCGGGGAAAGCTTTCTGAAAGTGGAGGTACATATATTATAATTTTTCTTAATGTTTAGATTGCCTTTTTAAGTGAAAATTCAAAGAACACGTTATAACAAGAAGAAATTTTGATTATTCTTTGACCTTTGGTCCTTTATTCCCTCCCTCATCTATGTAAAATCAGTGATGTTGAGCATCTGTGTGAGCACCTTTTGGGGGCAGGAAGTGGTGACGCTCGTGCTGTTCACACCACTTGCCACTGTGGACTTTTCCATGGACTGATGGCAAAGAAATGTATTTACAAGAAAAAAAAAAAAAAAAAAAAGACTGGTTGTTACATACCATTAGTCACATTTTTAGGAGTTACAATAATTTGTTTTTTTTTTTTTTTAATTTTGCTACCATCTTTCAACATAATTCAAAAAAAAAGAAAAAAGTATTACAAAGATGACTAATACGAGCTAAATATTTTTGCCATAATTTGACGTATCTCTTTCGGCTAAACTAATCCTTTCTTAAGTAGAAAGTCTTTGATATTAATAGCTAGGTGTGGTGGCTCACGCCTATAATCCCAGCACTTTGGGAGGCCCAGGTAGGTGGATCACGTGAGGTCAGGAGCTCGAGACCAGCCGGGCCAATATGATGAAACCCCATCTCTACTAAAAATACAAAAAATAGCCGGGCGTGGTGGTGCATGCCTGTATTCCCAGCTACTCGGGAGGCTGAGGCAGGAGAATTGCATGAACCTGGGAGGCAGAGGTTGCAGTAAGCCTAGATTGTGTCATTGTACTCCAGCCTGGGCAACAGAGTGACACTTCATCTCAGAAAAAAAAAAAAAGGAAGTCTTTGACATAAATATATATTTCTTTTAAAATGTTGCCTCCATGTGCCATTCCAAGGACAAGGTATCTCTGTCAAATTGTTAATTCCATTGTAAATCACCTTTACAATTTTGAAAAATGGTCATATTTAAGCACATAATATAATTATGATATGTAAACTTATACCTTATGTAATATACTGATTTAAAATGATGGATTTAGATTCATAGGATTAATCGGTTAGCTACTTCATAAAACACGTTGTTAATATGTCTAACAAAAAGCACTGCTGTGGTAGCAATGTTACAAACTACAATGATTTATCATATCAGAAAAGGTGTTTAAAAATGAAAGTTTTGGCTGGCCAGCACAGTGGCTCATGCTTGTAACACCAGCACTTTGGGAAGCTGAGGCAGACAGATGCTTAAGCCCATGAGTTTGAGACCAGCCTGGACAACATGGCAAAACACCATCTCTACTAAAAATACAAAGAATTAGCTAGGTATGGTTGTGTGCACCTGTAGTCCTTGCTACTCAGGAGGCTGAAGTAGGAGAATCATCTGAGCCCTGGAAGTTGAGGCTGCAATGAGCCATGATCACACCATTGCATTCCAGCCTGGGCAACAGAAGTGAGAACCTGTGTCAAAAAAAAAAAAAAAAAAAAAAAGAATTGTTTTAAAATTGTGAAAGAAATTAAATAGTGGATAAATAAGAATATTGGTAGGCATCACCAAAATGCTTATTTTTATTCAGACCTTTTTCTCTTATTTACATTTTTGTTATATCTTGCAAGTCTTAGGGTCCCAGGTGGCGAAGAGGGTCATCTGGGGATTATCTTTGTTAAGGTTAAATATGGTAGTAGCTGTTATCTGTTATGCTTCCAAAAAGAAAAAGAGTGAGTGCTGATTAGCCAGAATGCATATTAGCTCTGGTGGGCTTTTTCTTTTGATTTTATTCTACTCTTAAAGATCAACATTTGAGTTAAGTTGCACTTATTTTAACCAGAGTATCATTATTGTTTCCAAAATCCTTTGCTCTGTATAAAAAAGACACAAACAAGAAATAACTTTTTTTTGCAACCTCAATGTTGTTATTAGCCTCAGAGCTGCTTAAAAATTTTATTCCACTGATACTAAAAGGATTTACTAGATTAAAGATTTCTGGCAAGGAAGATCGATAATGCTAAATTTGAGACTACTTGGTTTTGCCTGTGCTAAGTAGCACTTTTGCAGTCTCTCAAAGTTGAAATCACATTGAAATGATTTGTACTGCTGATCACAGGTAGGCCTTTTCCTTTGTGCTTAACACAATCCTTGAATGGGTGCACATGTTGGTTTTCCTTCTTTTGTAGGTGTCAGTGCCATTGAAGTGGTTGTGGAGCATGGCCTGGCTACTCCAGAAGGCCTGACAGTCGACTGGATAGCAGGAAACATATACTGGATAGACAGCAATCTGGACCAAATCGAAGTGGCCAAACTAGACGGCTCCCTAAGAACAACACTAATAGCGGGAGCCATGGAACACCCCAGGGCCATTGCTTTGGACCCAAGATATGGGTAAAGAAGTTTGCCTTTTATAGATTGAGTTTGGCATAAAAAATAGTCTTTCAATTTAATATTGCATTTAATTATCTCATCAATTATGAGTCAAAGTGGTTATTTTGTGCCCATGCCTGTGTGTGTGGGGGGGTGGTGGGGGTGAGTGTGTGAGTTGTACATACAGCAACTAGTTTAAGTTTATTACCACAAGTTTGGTTATAGGATTGCTTACATAGGTACTTTTAGAGGCTCAAAATGTCTTTTTTTTTTTTTCTAAATGTGCGCATTAGGCCCTATTGGAAGCTATTGCAACTCTTTTTCAAAGCAGTAATTTAATGAATTTCTCTTTTCCTTGCCAAAGAGATGCTGTAATTGTTTCTAATGGTTGCAAACTACAGGGTCAGTCTTTGTTCTAAATAGTCACAGATGTTAACCGCCTTACCCTTTATTTATTTTTTATGTTCTTGGAGTCAGTTTAAAAGAAAATTTAAATAAGCTTGAAGGAGTCCAGTGGTGAGATATTGACTATTAGGAGGTTTGAAAGACAAAGCATATGATTCTGGAAAACAAGGTTCAGTGTTGAGTAACTCAGGTTACTGCCCCTCTTCCCTTTTGTGTTCCTTTGTGAAGGAGCAGAAGAGAGGCACTGGATTTCCAGCCAGAAGATGTGGGTTCCCGTTCCTGCCCAGTCACTTATACTCTGGGTGTATCAAGTGTATTCTTTTCCCTTAGATTTCAGGTTTCTATTCTATGAGTTGGGGATAATAACATCTTCCTTCAGTTGTTTTTAAGGAGATGATATACATGGGAGATAATATGCAACTGATAGGTGAGAATGCTTTGTTATTCCTGTCGACTATGACTTTGGAATTGTTTGTAAATCAAAAGCCGTTGTCAAGCCTAAAGGCTAGCAGAAAGGAATTCTTTAGGAGGTTTGTTACTTTAGGTAATATCAAGTCCAGGGAGCACCAATGAGTGCTTCAATGAGAGAGGAGCTCCAATGGGCGGAGAGTGAGCCAAAAGGGAGTTCAATGAGATAAAGAAGAGAGAAAAGCCAGGCAATGTCTAAGTCAGCCTCCTGGCCACACCCTCTGACTTTTGCTCTTGTCTGTACCTAAGACTCAGAAGTCAATAGATTGGAAAGTATGTTTGCGTCTCTTTTCCTCAATTTTGACTCAGAAATGAAAGGGGCAGAAACCACTTATCTAGAGCAAGGATTCCAAATTGGCCACCCTCATTTATGTGTTTGCTTTATTTTCCACAGTGTTTTAAATTTACTTGAATTAGCTGTCAAAATTTAAAATATTGAGAGATTTTACATAAGACCCTGGATTTCTGCCTTCTTTCGTAAAATAGGGAGATTTGGTAACAATGAGCTGAGTGGTAGCTGTTTCTCTTAGCCTGAAAGTATATTCTCTAGTATGTAGTCTACATTTTACGTATTTCACTCGTTACTTCCTGTAATAACAATTGATCAGGGAAAAAGCCTGCTATGTTTAATAAGACATGCCTTTATTTTTCAATATTTTATTCTTGAGGTACAAGTAGATTGCTGATACTGACCCTATACCTCCCACAAAGTTGCTAGCTCATTATCAGCTAGGGCCTTATCTCCAGTGCCAACAACTACTGGTGTAAGGGTTTTACCTATCAGACCTAAGTGGTGTCAGCATGGGAAACTTTCTGAATAAAAGAAAAGTAATATTTTGGAAAAGACTGTAGTCCTAGCATGTATACCAACATGAGGAGGAAAATGTGAATAATTCCAAAATTATAAATGACACAGAAAACAAACAAAAAACCAGGTGTATGAAAGTTTAAAAATGGTCTCTCCAAACAAGATGATTTTGCAGTTGATGCTTCCTTTTCCACTGATATTATATTAGCAATGCTAGGATCAACTTATTTATCTCAGTTTTGAAAATATCTAGCCTGAGAGTAAAGGAAGAAAACAAAAACACAAAGGACATACAATCTACAAATACCATTTACGTGAAAATACCAAATACAATTTCCGTGTGAAATATCCTCAAAGAGTTGAAAGTTAATACAGAAAGCTAGCCTGAAAGTAGGGGAAACTCAAAAATGCTTCTGGGGGAGTTGATACCTTCCATCACTAATCGCTGCTATGAAACAGTGAGGCTAATTAAGATAATTACATTGATAATAAAATAATACTTTTTTAAAAATAGGGTAACAAAATAATGCTCATACAATCGTTTCTAGAATAAATGACCAGAGTTTGGATAACGGTACTAATTCATTAAACCGTAAGTGTTAACTGGAAGGTTGACAGATTTTTGTGTCATGATTTGATAGGCTTTTTATTGTTAAAAGTTATTTTATAGAGGTTGATATGATTAAGATATAAAGTTTATATAAACATCATAAAGCACATTTTAAAATATACATTTTTAGATTTAAAAATGTAGTGTGAATATTAAAATATTTTCAAGTTTATTGGCTATTTTGGGAAAAAGTTCTGAGGTTAGTTTAATATTGGACCTTTCACAAGGTAGCCTTAAAACATAGCAACAATAAGCACATACACACACACACACACACACACACACACACACACACACACACACACAGCAAAGCCAAGCCAAGCACAAGAAAAGAAACATTGAAATATAAGTTTATTTAAACTCGGCTTACTGTTTTAGTGCTATGTACAATATAAACATAAGATTTTCCCTAATTTCTCAAACTATTAATAAAATATATAAGGAAGCTAAGAATCAGCATTGATATGAGCTTCAAAGTAATTTAAACTTCTTTTGAAATTTTTAGTTTTAGATAAAATTCACTAATTATTGAGAAATAAGATTTATATAAATACTGTTATATTTTCTACTAAATCTTAAGCTTTTTGATAGCAAGGGAAGTTGTTTTCAGTCTGTAAAATCCTTCTAAGCCTCTTTGAATATATACTTGTGCTAAGTAAATGTTAAACAAATGAATCCATGCATATAAATGGAATTCGTTTATATGCAACTTATAGGAACTCAAGGATATATTTAAAATGTGAAGTATACAGTAAAGGACAGACAGCTAATGGGAAAAATATGAACTTTGTTTACAATAACAAATGAAAAGAAAGGTTTGCAACTAGCCACTTTTCTCCCTTAACACAGCTGAGAAAAAAAACAGGCCCTAACACTAGCCCCACAAAACACATTTACTTCATGTGAGGTTTCTACAGCAATCAAGGTCTTTGTGACCTTTTTTTACAGATGCCAATGTGAAGTGTTTTTAATTGACGACTTTGCTTCCCCAGCATAAAACCCACCAACATTCACTTTGGGTTATAAAACATATCTGTCATCATGCCATATTCCTTCAGTATTCTGGATTTTGACCTGATCTCCCAAGTCACAAACTATTCCGAGATGGTAAATTGAGAGTTTTAGGGAGGAGCTATTTTTCTTTCATTCCATTTTAAGGTAATGTACTTATTGCTAAGGTGACCTGAAAGAGACCATGAATCCTGTTTTAAACATTAAGCTTATATTAGAGAGTAACAAGCACCAGGGTGTGCAGAATCTACAAGGTACTCACTTCAGTTCTTGAACTTTCATTGCCTTTATTTTTACACTACTGCGTGGCATCTTCCTGCTCTATTGCTAAAGCTAGTATTTAGTTTTCCTCTGTCATAATAACTGAACTAAAAATTCAGCTTTTAACTAAAACTGAATTTAGTTAAACTAAATTTTTAACTGCCATAAAAATTGCGTTGGTGAAAGTAGAAATAGTAATTGTGAAGATTAGTGAGACATCTAAATAACATTTTAATCCTATCTAGGAATATTCTTAAATGGAACTAATAAAGATTTTGTTGATTTTAGAAGAACTCAATATTATAGATAAGTAACCTCTTTTTTTTTTTTTTTTTAACCAGGATCATTTATTTTTACCTTCTGCTGCTTGATCTGATAGATGATAATGGCCTTTTTATGCCTATAATGCTACAAGTTGTTCATGTCTTTTGATCTGGTTTAATCCAGACACATACTAATCCATGAATGGAGGAACTGCAGCATCTGTAGACTGTAGTTTCTTTTTTTAAAAGTCATTGTGACTGAACATTTCCATACATCCTATAAGGAGAGATATTAAGTCTTTGTATACTTGAGGATATCATGCTAATTCATTTTAACCATCTAAAGAGAAAGTAATAAGGAAAAATGATTCTGTTAAAATAGCACATTATCAAGTATATGAAGGAGTACCTAGAATTTTATGAAACGATGATCACTGAAATCAGCTCTTAAGATTGTTTTGAACTATGTTATGGCAAAGTTAAGAACACTTTTAGGGTGACTAATTCTATAACATGTTATTTATAAAAAGTGCTGGAATTTCTCACTTAAATCGAAGAAATTTTAGTCTCACAGTGATCACTATAGAAGTATACTAACACTGCTAGGTTTAGTGAAGAAATGAAGGGATCACTTATTTTAGTGAATCAAAGTGTCCCAAGCCATATTTTTCCCCCACTAGAAAAACGTTTCAGAGTTCACAGTGCCAATTATCTAGTAAATATAAATATAGAGAATGCAGAGAGATAGATAGTTAGACTCTCCACAACTATTGAGAGTATAACTGGATAGAAAGTTACAAGGTAGACACCAATTTCCCAATTGTTATACAGGCAAGAGATGATGCATCAGGAGTCTTTGTGTTATCATTGCAGAGTGAGAAGTACAGCCTTATCTACATCTATTGGTGGCTTATCCACAAATCCTCAGAGACTGCCTATAACTTCCAAATTCATGGTTTGTTTTCAGGGATTATTTTTTCTTTTCTTTTCTTTTATTGAAACAGAGTTTTGCTCTGTCACCCAGGCTGCAGTACAGTGGCATGGTCTCAGCTCACTGCAAACTCCACCTCCCGGGTTCAAGCGATTCTGTAGTTGGGATTACAGATGTGTGCCCCCATGCCCAGCTAATTTTCCTATTTTTAGTAGAGACAGGGTTTCACCATGTTGGCCAGGCTGGTCTCAAACTCCTGACCTCACGCAATCCATATGCCTCAGCCTCCCAAAATGCTGAGTTTACAAGCATGAGCCACCATACCCGGCCTCTTATGTTTTTTAAGCTTGCAAATCTCTCTACTGGCCCTTGTTTGTGAAGATAACACTACAAATTAGATTGATGCTATCTTCGTGTTCTTTCTATTTAAATCTTTTTGGTTTTAATGATAAGTTTAAAAGCAGCTGACAAATAACAACCTGTTGTCTATGAAAGATCTGTGCACTCAAAATTAAATTGTAGTGAGATTTAATTTATTTCATATTCATTATTTTTAAGAAAGGCATTTTACTATTTAGCCTATCAGCTTTATATTAACCATTGTTCAATTTTCTATTTAACTGGCAACATATTGTATTATTTTGTGATTAATTTTGCTTATAAATAATTTCATGCTAATATTTTCAGATAATTAATATTTTTATACAAAACAATCTTATCTTTAAACATAATTTTTTTTGGAAAATAGGCCCCACCATTGAAATTTTATAAATGTCCTCTGGTACATTTTTAAAAATTTGTACCTATGTATTTGAGTTATTTACACTTATAAACTTTTATTATAGAAATATTAAAGTACACAAACTAGCAGGGATTGTATAATAAACTCTCTTGTACCCATTATCTAGCTTAAACAATCAGTACATTGTCCTCTGGTATATGAATGTTCATTTCTATCATTTCCCAACGGTCTTATTCACATATTTCATTATCAAACAATAAACAATTTGGATATTGTTTTTCTGAATATACTTCCACAACCATAGCTCTGAAAGCCTTGAGACTAAAATTAAGCCATATACACAGAACTAAAGCTGTCTGTGAACTCTATAAACCTGAGACAGGTCTCAGTTAATCTAGAAAGTTTATTTTGCCAAGGTCGAGGATATGTGCCCATGACACAGTCTCAGGAGGTCCTGATGACATGTGCCAAAGGTGGTCCGAGCACAGTTTGATTTTATACATTTTAGTGAAACATGAGACATCAATTCACATATGTAAAATGAACATTGGTTCGGTCCAGAAAGGTGGGACAACTCGAAGCAAAGGTGGGAAGATTAGAAATGGAGTGAGGTGGCCTCCAGGTCAAGGTAAATAAGACACAAATGGTTGCCTGCTTCTGAGTTTCTGATTAGCCTCTGTAAAGAAGGCAAATGCATTGATCTCAGTGAGCAGAGGAGTGACTTTGAATTGATAGGAGGCAGGTTGGCCCTAAGCAGTTCCCAGCTTGACTTTTCCCTTTAGCTTAGTGATTTGGGGGCCCCAAGATTTATTTTTCTGTCACATTTCCCCCCTTTTCTTTTTAAAATCTTTCAGAGAATGCATTTTAGAAGAGCATGAGTCTCTGGTTTCAGGTTTCATCTGATGTCTTATGGCTATGATGGTTTATTCCTAGGTGGCTAAGTCTTGATTTATTAGGAAAGCTCATTTTTAGCAGGTTGTGAAGTCTCATGTCCTGTGACAAGAAAATAGGGGGAAGAAGGGTGAAAAACAACAACAAACGAAAGAACAATCCTGGAAAATCAGTATAGGCCACATTACTCTGAAGTCCATGCATCAGTAGGCAGGTATGAAAGTCGTTTATGTATGTGGCTTTAAAGAGGTTGCTGTTATATTCTTCTGAAGTTTAAGTTGTCTACTTTCAGTTCAGAGGGCTTTACAAAAGCATAGCTTAGTTTTTGATGACTCCAAATTAGAAAAAAAATGGAGAAAAAAGAAGGAAAAAGAAAAAAATAAAAACATTATTTTGCAGACTTGTAGCCAAGAAAAAATAGAATTTGGTCTAAACTGTAGAAAATAATAAAAAAAGAAAAACATTAGGCAAGATTAGAATCTAACAACACGTGTACTACAGTTTTTTGAAACATAATTTTTCTCTCTCCAGTTTCCCATTTTCACTAAAGACAACTCCTCATAGGACTGATTTGCTTTATTATACTTGACCTGATTATTTGTATACAGTGCAGCAAGAAATTTTTTTTTTCACATGGGCTTTTAAATTGGCTTTGATGGAATTTTGTTCCATAGAAGGAATCTCAGATAAGACTGTTTTAAAGTTGAGCCCAGCCATGGATTCATACTGTCAAATACCTATGAGTTGGGTGAATTCCTTTCCTCTTGAGGTTCCAGTATAAACATGGAGCTCCTGGGCCTGTCATAAAAATGACGTTCTTTCCTTACCCCAGGTCAGGAACCCTGTACAGGGATGGTATAGACAAGGTACGAGGCCAGTTTTTGCAAGGGGCTTTTATTGACTTCACAAGTCAAGTTTGATTCCTTAGAGGAAAGCACACCACTCCAGTCAAAGCCTTGGTAAAATAACCAGTTTCTCCAATTGTGTCCTATTACAAATGAAAACAAATTTTTATTGCACTTATGCAAATAATTGTATTGCCCATAAGCTAACAATACTCACAAATAGTTTCAAAATTCTGTAGAAATCAGGTAGAGAGAAACAAACATGCTCCAAATTGTGTTCATAGGAGTATATACCAAGTTGTTAAAAGCTGTCAATAGCTCAGGAATGCAGTTTATTTTTATTGTCATCTTCTACCAGGAGTAAACATGAGGCTTTAATTGCTGTCAGCATTTAAGATTTAGCAGGACTTGATGTCCTTTTTTTTTTTTTTTTTTTAATTGAGACAGAGTTTTGCTTTTGTCGCACAGGCTGGAGTGCAATGGCATGATCTCAGCTCACTGCAACCTCTGCCTCCTGGGTTCAAGCAATTCTCCTGCCTCAGCCTCCTGAGTAGCTGGGATTACAGGTGTCTGCCACCATGCCCAGCTAATTTTTTTATTTTTAGTAGAGATAGGATTTCACCATGTTGGTCAGGCTGGCCTTGAACTCCTGACCTCAGTTGATCCATCCGCCTCAGCCTCCCAAAGTGCTGGGATTACAGGCAGCCACCACGCAGAGCCTGGTGTCCTTTTTAGACCGAGGAGTCCAAGCCCTGTAATTTAATATCACAAGTACTTTAAAAGCATGTACAGAAAGATAAACAGATGTAGTAACCTTAATTTTAAAAAAAGAAAAATTAATATTAGTTTTTTTCCTAAACAAACCAAAACTTAATAACAATGGCATAGGAGTTGTTTTGATAAACCATAAAAATCTGTTAGACCAGTTACCAAAGGCAAAAGAAAAGACTGTCTGCACTGCACAGAATATTATTTTGGAAGAAAACATTTCCTTTAGACCTTTAAGAAAACATTGTTAGCATCAGGCCACAACAAACAAAAGTTAAGGAAAAAACTTATATGAGCTGAAAATGAGTTGAAGGAGAGCATTACTATCTTGCTCCCTTTAAAACGGGAGAGAAAATCGAAAATGGTGAGATGCAATACATTTGAACTTTGTGTTAAAAAAAAAAATCTGTTATAATTTACTAAGAATAAATCAATCCCTTAAGAAAATGTCATTGTTCTAACCAATCATTTATTGTATGTTTTTTAATATCAAGCCCCAATCTATAGAAAGATCATTATAATTTCCCTTTAATTACAGACAGCTCAATCATATAAAAGTTGTTTTTTTAAAAACATTTATTTTGACTTACACAGATCATTCCTGTCATGCTTGGACTTTCTGGTTTGTTCTGAACATCTCTGTTTCTTAAACAACCAGTCGTTTTGTTCTAGGACTAAATCTACTATACAAGACTCTTTCTCATATAAAAAAAAATTTCTCTTTAAGCTTTCTTACCAGAAAAAAAACCTCTTTATTTTTATAACTTTCTTTACATTTCTCTTATTTCCCCATTCCTTTTATCTTGTTTTATACATAACCTTTAAATAAGCTTTGAATTGGGCAAAAATTTTTCACCTTTTTAAAAAGGACATACTTTTTTTGAAAGAATGTTTTCCTACAAATATACTTTTATTGAAAAATACCTAAATAATGAAATACATATTATTTAATATAACTTTAGGATCTAAATTATGATGAGTTTGTTTACGAGTATTTATCCCATTACATTTACCTAATTATTTTATTTTAATCATTTACCTACATTATTTATAAAAACTGTGATAGTCATCATTTGAAATTATGGAACTACCATTGCAAAATTACAACTGAGACAATGAAAGAGATCTGAACTGACTCCATCTTGTTTCTAACCTCCAAGCTGTCCTTGTTTGTTTCTGGGTGTAGGCCAAACTAATTTTGTATTCGTATTACTTAGTTTATAGTTTAGCTCTGAAACAAAAACAATTACATTCCCTTCCCAAAACAAACCTTACTGCCTGTGGACTAGACTGCCTAAAGCCACAAGATTAGAAGTTATGGTAATCTTACTAAGTTTAAGATGTAGCTGTTGTTATTAAAATAATATCAATGTCTTGTTTATTAAAGATCATACAAGCAAAGATCATTCTGTCTTGGGCTGGGTTTATAGTTTTGTAACCCCTATGCCAAATTTTGACACCTTATAATATTCGGCAGGGATAAGTAAGAAATTGCTTGATTAATAAATGCAAACAAAAATGTATTCTGGAAATTCTTAACACATTTCTAAAGTCTTAACTACTTTACCAAAAATTTTAAAGCCAGCTTATTTATTAAAGATTTTACTTGTTATGTAAACTTGAAAAAACATTTGACTAGTCTTTTTTTTCCTGATAAAGTATTTGACTCAAGTGCTTTTATTTTTTTAAACCAATTAATTAGAGCTCTTGTATATATTTTTAGTAGTGAAACATTGTGTACACGCACATAAATACATAAACGTATTATGCTTGCTGATAGAAATATATCTTATAGATTCATAAAGACCTTTTTTTTTTTTTCCTGTCTTGGACTTTCAGATTCTTGATAACTTGTTTCACAACCCTAGGCAGTTGTCAGCTAAATAGCCTTAATTTTTCATATTAAAGGAAACAACTAAGATGAAAATCAAATAGCAAAATTTACATCATAAGGTGCAGAGAGGAAAAGTCTGGTGGTGCTAGAGGGAGACTAAAGATGGATGCCAAATCAAACATAAAATTAAACAAATCTATTATAGGGTTATATAAGGAGACCAATTTTATTTAGATAGAGACTATCTATCTTTAACTGGATCTTTGAGCTCTGGGTAGAGCCCACACTGAATCCTGGGTCTCCAAAAGGGGAAAATTATTAAGAGGCTAAACTACGTGATGTGCTTACGGTTCATTAAAAAAAAAATAAATAAAGACATTTCTAAGTGTCTAAACTATACTTTTCCTCACAAAACCAAGAGTAGCCTATGTTGCAATAGCTACTTTAGTAAAAAAAAAAAAAAAAAATCAGGTGACATAATACAAAAGCAAGCAGCTTAAGAGCTGAGATGAACTTGTCTGTTCACACTCTTCAGATTCATTAAGGAAAAACAGAAAGTTTTCCCTGAAAGGGAGCCTGGTGCCTTCTCTGTTTTCTTTAGGGAACTCCAGGCTATTATAAACTATTTTAGGTCCCTCATGCAGCAGAGGGTGAAAGAGAAAGGAAAGACAGCAGAAGTAACTAAAGAAAACAGAATTCAGTAAACCGAGAAGAGAAAGAACTTTTGCTCAAAAAAAAAAAAAAAAAAAAAAAAAAAAGACAAGGTCCTAGGAGAGGAAAAGAAACCATGAAGGACTTTTAAATACAAACACACACACACATACACACACACATACACATACACACAAACACACACACATCTTGGATGTTAGCTTTTAATTAAGCTGGCTTCTAACCATTGAGCTCCTTAAAATCTTTTAAAATGTCACTACCATATTTCAGCTAGGATAAATTGCTGCTATTTCAGAAGTAACAAGTATCAAACGAGAAAAGGCTTGATATAGGAACCAAACCCAGGCTGTCATGGTGGAAACAAAAAAAAAGAAGGCAGAACCTTAGCTATCGAACTGCAGCATGGGATCACAGCCATTGCTCTTTCAGTTTGGCCTGGCTAGCAAAATGTTTGTCTTGTTATGTAAATAAAGCCCCTATAATAGTCAAAATCAAAAATCTCCAAAATTTATTTTCCTTTCACATTTCCATGAAACTGAAATTATTTTAAAAAGTAACTAATGGAAACCAATTATTTGAAAGAAATTCTATGAGAGGAATCTAATCCTATGATCTCTTGCCCTGAATCATATTCTCATGGCTTTGATTCACGTTTGCTTCATAAAACTAATCTACTTTCACATAGACACTGTTGTAGCATTTAAACATATATATTAGTATTTTCTCTCTCCCTTTTTTCTCTCCCTTTCTCTGTTTCCTTAACAGCTAGCAAGACTGTGAAAGTTTTCCTTTAAAAAATATTTATTCTCTATCAATATGTGTGTGAGCATGCATGTACAAACACAAATCTTTTCTCTGTGCTAATCATTCTGTGTGCTAAATTGTTTACATCCATTATCTCACCTAACGTTCCCAACAAATGTGTACTATAATAGTTTTTATTTTCAGATGAGAAAATGGGGTTTCAGATTAAGTATGCAGAAGTAATTGAGAAATTCCAACTGTGATCCAAGTTTGTTTTACACAAATGCATATACATTACCACTATTTAATATTGACGCAGTTATCTAATAACACTTAACAAATGTCAGTGTTTTAATTTATATAGGAAGTTCCACTCTCATCTTTCTTCCCTTTTTGCCATACTCTTTTAGCATATGTAATTACAATGTTTATAAATATAATGTTTTGAACAGTCCTCTAATCATATTTGTAATTTCTGTTGTCTGTAGCAGACTATATTCTTTTCAAAAATACAAGTCATGGTGAATACTTACTTTACACCATTTCACATTTCCTTAAATAGACATAATTTTTTTAAAAAAAGAATATGGATTAATTGAATTTTAAATTTTGTTGTAAAGGATTGTTTCATTTTACAAGGCAATTTACCAAATTCCTATTTTCAAGGATTATACAGAATAATAGAAGAGTCAAAAATAATAAAACTATATATAATTAAATGAAGAGAAAATTTATTTTTTTACCATTTCATAATTTTACCATTTATCAACAAAATATTGTCAGACCGGATAGAAAAACGTACTGCAACATTACTTTCTCTTTTTGATTGCTGCTGTAAGAGCAAAGGAAATTTTTCACTCCCTCTCTGAAGGTTCAAGTGTCCTGAAATAAACTGGCAACAAATTAGCTAAGAAAAGGCATACAGGATTATTAACGTGCAAGTGTACATGGGAGCCATACAAAATAAAGAATCAGAGGGCCAGATGGTTGAGGCTTATATACCCTCTTCATACAGGAGCGGGAAATGGGGAATGTAAGGCATTTTGAGGAGTGGTAAATAATTTTCAGGGGAATTGAATGAGCTCAAAGAATAGACAATGTCCTGGGCCAATGTTCCTCTGACCTCTGAGTGGGGTGGCTATAATTTCCAGAGAGGTGAAGGGAAGAACCTCACAGTGAACAAACATTGTCTTATGCAAATAAAGCCTCTCAGAAAATCTCTCAGAGCTTCCTTCAGAACAATAGATGAAAAGTCTGTCTGAGTGTGGTGATGAGTCTTTTTTTGTCTTTGTTGTTTCATCATTCCTGGTTATTTAATGAGATTCCAAGGGAGGGGTTTTCAGACAATTGCGTTTTTTTTTTTTGAAAGAAGTTTTCTTCAGTCCAGTAAGGGTACTTCCAGAAAGAGAGCCCCTCCCTTGTGTTTGGGGCAAGGAAGAGAGAAACAAGAGAAGGTTAGAATGTTCTTGAAAGGCAGCTTCCATGAACTTTCAGTTTCCTTTAATTCAAAAAAGTGCTCAGCATGCCAACGTGCCATACTTTGGCATATTATTCTCTGAGCCCCAACACTGTCTACATCCATCAACACTCAATTCTAAGCTTCTGAAATTTGTTCCTCTTCCACTTTTCCCTTTCACTTAATGGAATCTATATACACCCTATCCTTCCCTCAATCGGAGATTGCTGAAACAAGAAACTGATGGTCTCCTGAGATTCTATTTTTTACCTCATTTTTTACACCCAGTCCATCAGCTAGTCCTGACAATTCTACCTTCAAATTATATTTTGAATCAATTCACTTCTCTCCTTTATTGCCACCACCATACTCTAGACCACTATCATCTTTTCTGGTCTTTTATATAACCACTTAACATGCTCATATTCTTACCTCACTATTGTCTATTCTCTGTATAATAGCCACAGTGATTAAAACAGTATATCCACTAAGGCAGCTGCTGCAGCAGCAGCACTAGAAGCCAAAGCAGATGAGAAGGCAGCGATTGCAGGCAAGAAGCCCGTGGTAGGTAAGAAAGGAAAGAAGGCTGCTGTTAGTGTTAAGAAGCAGAAGAAGCCTCTGGTGGGGAAAAAAGGCAGCAGCTACCAAGAAACTAGCCCCTGAAAAGAAGCTTGCAGAAAAGAATCCTACTACAGAGGAAAAGAAGCCTGCTGCATAAACTCTTAAATTTGATTATTCTATAAAGGTCAAATCACTTTGGACAGTTTCTTTTGAATAAAGACCTGATTATACAGGCAGTGAGAAAAAAACAAAACAAAACAGTATATCCACATAATAGCCACGGTGATAAAACAGTATATCTGTTTTATCTGGTACAGTATATCCCATATACATACTGATTAGACAGATATACCGTCTCATCACTATTGTTGTGGGTTTTTTATTCCCCCAATTCGACAGGCAGGAGTGTTACAGCTCTTTTCTTCCTGCCACATGTAGCTTGGCAAGCAGGAGCGTTACAGCTCTTTCACTCCTGCAGTTCAGCGAACTCCAGGCTCTTGTCCCATGACCAAAAGGAATAAAGTACATGGATATTGGAGAGGGAGTAAGGCAGAGTAAAATTTATTGAGTGAATGAAAAGCTCTCAACAGCGAGGGGGGATTTGAAAGTGGGTAAAGTGGGTAGCCTTCTCTGAGGCTGAGTCTGGGGTTTTTATGGGCTTCAAATGGGGGAATTCTTGCTGATTGGTTTATGGGTGGGCTTGGAAAAAGAATCATTCAATAGGTTAAAGGCATCATTCAGAAAGAACCAATTAAGAGAGAGTGGGTAAGACATGGATGGAAGTTCTTACTATGGTTCATGGATTCGACCCAGAACTGGTAGCCCGGTTTTCAGACTTTAGACTGCCCTGGCTCAAAGGTTGAGTTTTACCAGGGACCCATTTCTGGCTGCCTGGGAATTTGTCTATCTCCTGTCGCTGTGACTATGGCTGTATATATTTACTATACATACAGAATAATATTTCTCCCCTGCTTAAAAGCCACCAAAGGCCTATGCACTTCTTATTCCCGTAGTATAAAATCCAAAATAATTCTCTTACCCTACAAGACCCAGAAGATCACCTCTTTGACTTCCTATTTCTCCCCTCTCCTCCTCACTCACTATATTTCTAATACATTGGCCTTATTTCTGTTCCTCAAATAGCCCACATTCTTTTCCCTGTTAGGGCCTTACCATATGTTGTTTATTCTACTTGCCATGCTCTTTATACTGCTGACTTCATTCTTCAGTTTTAGTATAAATATCACTCCTCAAAGTGCTTTTTTCTGATCACCTTCTCTAAGTAGGTCAGTCACCTGCTATTCTCTCTCTTAGCATTTTTTTCAAAATATTTCATGAGTCATAATTATATATTTATGCATTTATTTAGTCTGGCTCCTCCACTGGACCATAAGCCCCATGAGGATAGATAATACATCTGTTTCTCTTGTGACTTATCACCTATCCAGTGCCTAGCATATGGTAGGCACTCAATAAATATCTGTGAAATGAATGACTGAAACAATAGCATTCTTTCTTTTTTTTTTTTTTTTTAGAATTCTTTTCTGGACAGACTGGGATGCAAATTTTCCTCGCATTGAATCTGCCTCTATGAGTGGTGCTGGCAGAAAAACCATCTATAAAGACATGAAAACTGGGGCTTGGCCTAATGGACTAACTGTGGACCACTTTGAGAAAAGGATAGTGTGGACAGATGCCAGGTTTAAAAATTTTTCTCTTTTCTGGATTTTTTTTTTTTTTTTTTACTTTCCTCAGATAATATTTACAACATTGGAAAGTGTCCTAACATGTCAGTATCATGTATACATATATTAAAATTGGAGGTTTTTTTTTTTTTTTTGCTTTCCCCAAATCAGATACAGACTCATAAAAATATTTATAAAATACCTTTTTTTGTCATTTAACTGAGTTACATGATTATGTCTCTGGACTAGTTGAATGAGCTTTGACAAACTACTCATGTATTTATCTTTCTGTAGGTCAGATGCTATTTATTCAGCCCTCTATGATGGAACAAACATGATAGAAATCATCCGAGGTCATGAATACCTTTCCCATCCCTTTGCTGTGTCTCTATATGGGAGTGAAGTCTATTGGACAGACTGGAGAACCAACACATTGTCCAAAGCCAATAAGTGGACAGGGCAGAATGTCAGTGTGATTCAGAAAACCAGTGCACAGCCATTTGACCTTCAGATATACCATCCCAGTCGCCAGCCACAGGGTAAGTGCTTGTTCACTTATGGATTAACCACCCAGAAAGTATTATCATCTTAATCATATAATATTTGAACTATAAAATAACTTCTATAAGTTAAAAGTTATTGACATTTTATGCATACTCTATGAGGGAAGTGGTTTCAACCTTTATTTTAACTAGTTTATAATTTTTTCTCTTTCCCTTTTTATTTTATTTACATATAAATATTTAGGGGCATCTTAATTCCTAAGATGCCCCTGTATATTTATTTTAAACTAAGTCCCTTAATTTTTAGATTATTACCATGTAGCATATTGGAAAGAGAGGGGTTGGTACGTGAGAAAGGGTGAACCATTTGCTTGAGTTCCTCTATTTTAAGAGAAGTGAGTTCACAGGCCCATATGTGCTACCTCTCCCCATGTATTCCACCTTTTGGTTCAACAGTGAACCCCATCTTGGTTTTGTGATTGTGTTTCCTCCACTCAATGTTTGCCAAATGTTCCTATCCTAATTCTCACTTTTCCCCTCACTGGGATACCATGGGGTATCCCATTTGGTGTAACATCAGCTCATCCTTTTATACTTTTTCCCCATTATATGTGATGTAACCCTTGGAAATCTCATTTGAATTCAAACAATGTCCCCTTCATTAGCATATTTTCATTTTAGATTTATGATTCTTAGATGACAAGCTGTCTCTTGCATCTTCTCCTCTTTCTGTTTCAGTGTGGAATAAGCAGATCTTCTAACTCATTGGCATGTAGGGCATTTGTTCCACACATCGAGCCTTATTTTTAAAATTTGTATTATAGTATCTTTTAGACTTGACTAAAACCAGTTACCTCTCTGGTTGACAATATCACATGGCTATTCTTTGTCTTTCTTCAGTGTGTTGCCTTCATTCTCCCTTGATACTGTTTATTCTACCAAAATCTCATCTGCAAAATTTTCTGTGCCCTTTCTCTGACAATCTGATTGAATCTAGTTATTTTCCCAGATACTCTCAATTTCTTAGTTTCTATTTTCTTATGTAATTGATCCTTCTTTGCTACGTGGGAGTTTCTACACATACTGGTTTCTATACATACTGCCTACATAGGTGAGCAATAACTTTAATTTTTTTCTTCTACTCTTGACTTCTTTCACCTTATAAGCTAAAAAGCATGAGGACATTATAGAAAAAAATATATAGATTAGTCATTTTTGCATTTAATAAGGATTTAGTAGATATATTGAATTTGACTAAATTTAAATAAGGCAAGAAGTTATTATTCTGACCAGCAATGTGCCACTAGTATAATGAAAAAATACGCTTCTCTAGAATTTCCTTCAACAGAGGAATGCCTAGCTGTAAGCAAACACTGTAGATGACAAGCACTTATAAGATATGAATGGTTTTGATTATTTCAAGTGCAAAATTATTTACACAACTCTGTTTTTGTCCCTAAGATTTTTTGGCATTTTGTAGTAATAATAATTTGTATGTTCAGTGCAATCTAAATGAACTAGACCATGAAAAATGGCCTTCATCTAAGTATTGCATCATCTATGTATTGCATCATTCCTCCTCACCCAAAATAGGATCAATGTCCTTCATTTACTAACTGCACTGTCTAATTCGCCTACATTGGCATGACCCTTAGTAAACTCATAGAACAGGAAGAACCACGATACTCTCAAGCTTTCCTGACATTTATGCATATATAGAAATGAGACATTCATTGTCATTTTTTGATTGGGGGGAGGCATCCTTGACATCTTTACTTAAGTCAAAATATGATTTATATATGATTTTTCCTCTTTACATAAAATAAGCAAGATTTTACTATGTGGATCTAATTTAACATATTTTCCCAGGATTCAGGGCAAATATTCTAGTCTTTAAATACATTTAGAGAATATCACCTATGAAAAGAACTTGCTATTTCCTAAATGAAATTCAGTCAGTTTCCAATTTTGAAAGCGATCAGAGAACAGTCTACTTTTCCCCATTATAAGGATCACTGAGCATATAATAATCATTATCTGTCCTGTTTATCTGCTTCAGTGAAGTAACACTTCCACTGCTAGGGAAAAAAGATGCAGGAACATATTGACTATTTTATTACTGAGGATAGAATTAAAATGAAAATGGTGACAAAGGCTCAGCATTAACACAAATGAAATAATAATAGCCTGTATTCTGGTGAGTAATAACATGATATTCATGAAAAAAATAATAAATTTTAAAAATACATGACATTCAGTACTATAAAATTGAAATATATCTTTCACAAATTAAAGAAATAAAGGTTACAAATACTATCTGACATTATCTAATCCTCCAAGTAGGAAATTAATAAAAGTTTTAGCACCAGTTTTCTTACAAGTAAGCATTCATTATGCACACAAAGTTCCAAATTGGTTATTGGACATTTAAGCAGAATATTTTAGAAATATATTTTAGATCTCTTTGGTTTTTAATGTTGTTGTTATACGGGACTAGAAAGAAACAAACCACAGCTTAAACATATGCAATGTGAAGGAGCAGTAGTGGGTATTTTAAATATTAATTAAAAAAATTACAGCATGAGGGAGCCAAGCTTAGAATTAATGGCATGGCCTGGGTTCATATCCTAAACATATGATTTATTAATTGCATGATGTTCCTTTCATCATTAGCATAGTTTTATTTAAGATTCATGAGTCTCAGCTATTAATGTGTTATTGGATATTATTGGCAATTTATTTAACCTCTGTATCTGCTTTTTCAAAATGGAGATAATGTATCTAAATCATAGGATCTTGTAAACGTTGAGTTTAATCACCGTTTAACACAATGTAGGTTTTTCTTTAAGTTGAAAATATATAATTCACGAAGCCATCTAATCTAGCTATATTTTTATCAGTGAAATACAATTATTAATTAAGTTTCAGGTATATTAAAAAATAGCAACAACAAAACTCATTTACAATAAACACTTTTTGGGTCATGTGTTAGTTTTTGTTTGGATAATGAGATCTGGGATTATATAATGAAGCATTAAATAAAAGTGGTTTGTGATTATGACTTTATAGTGTTAAGTGTGCACTTATATCATTTTTATTAGTACTTTACAGGTGTTAGTCTCAATGTGTGCAAAGACTTGCAGGAGCAATTCTCCATCTGAGACTCCTTCTCACACGTACCAATTGTAAATTCTTATACGAGCTCAAATTTTACCTCCTCTACATTCACAGTTAACACCATAAGGACTCAGCATTTAAAGCCTGTATGGTTATTTATTTATTTATTCGTTAATCGTTTCCTAACCCTGTCGTACCTACTCGCCTAGATTATAAAATATTTAAGGAACAGTGTTTCATTTATTTCTTTGTGTCAACTATAGAGTCTAGCTAAGTCTTTTATAACAATATTGATAATTATAATAATAGCAGCTTACTTGATTATCATTGCATTTCCATGAGAAAAATTGTTAGCCATCCAGTTTCACAGATGAGGAACCTAAGACAGAGAAATACTAAGTAAATTGCTCAAGGTCTAACAGCCAGGGGATAATCATTCTATTATCTGAACAGAAGTCTGAAGCCAAAGCTTTTGTCTTACTCACTGCACTCTACAGGCGGAAGACATTAAATGCACATATATTCCTCTTGGAATTGTTGCATCATATCACCAGATGGCAGTAGAGAGTCATGTTTTCTTGACATTCTCCTTGGACAAACTTCCTTACCTTCCTGGAGTTTATAGTCTAAGAGGAAGAACAGACTAAATTAACAATTAGGATAGATACAATCATTGTTAAGATAGATGTATTTTGAATGTAAGAGTATAGTAAATGTGTTTTAAAAAGTAGCAGGGTGTGGTACTAAAAACAAAACAAACCTTGGGATTAGCTAAGTTTAATTCTTCCTTCATGTCACTCACTAGCCATGTTACCTGAGGCAAATTACTAACTTGGAGGGGTTTTATTTCCACATTTGCAGATCGAAGCAGCGAGTAAGGAAAGAATAAATCAGAGACAAGATTGGGCAGGGGTCAGATCATGCTCACACTCAAATAATATCCCTACAAAGAAATATACAGTTTTTTCCTCTGAGATAAATGGTTCCAATGATGTTAAACATAAGTGTGCATTAAAATTAATGGAGGGCTTATTAAAACACATATTGGTGGGTGTTACCCAGAGATTCTGATTCGGTAGGTCTTAGGTGGGGTTTGACAGTTTGCATCTTTAACAAATTCCCAGGGGATATGATGCTGCCTTCAGAACCATTCCTCTAAGAAAAGGAGAAAAACATTTAAAAAAAAAATGGTCAAAGGAGTAAAAAAAACAGATTTGCATGATAGAAATTTATAAAGGATTGGTTGGAGAGACAGGATTGAAGTGTATATGTGTGTGTATGTATGTATAGAATATATATATGTGTGTGTGTGTAACATATATACACACACACACACACACACACACACACACACACAGAGATAGTGAGAGATTGATTTTAGAAATTAACTCATATGCTTAGAGAGGCCAAGAAGTTCCACAACCTACTGTAGGCAAACAGAAGAACCAGGAAAACCAGTGGTGTAACTCAATCCAAATCTGAAGGCCTAAAAACCAGGAAGGGTAGGTGGGTAATGGCATAAGTCCAGGTCCAGGAGTTCACAGGCCCGGGAACCAGGAGTGCCAATTACGGAGTGTAGGATAAGATACTTATCCCAGCTCAAACAGGAAACAAACTTGCCTTTCCTCTACCTTTTTATTCTATTTCGGCCTTCAACAGATTGGATGATACTTCCCTGTAATGGCAAGGGCAGGAAACTTTTAACCCAGTATACTAATTCATATACTCATCTCTTCCAGAAACACACCCAGAAATAATGTTTTACCAGCTATCTAGACATTCTCTAGACTAGTCAAGTTTACATATAAAGATAACCATTACAGGAAGCTACTTCAGTAGATCAGGAGGTGGCTGATGCCAAAATCTGGGAGATGCTTGTAGGTGAAATGGTCTTTGATGAGATATACTTAGAGGTGAAATCAATAAAAAGTAGTGATAAAGATTTGAGTGAGAAACCTGGGGAAAGGAGGAAGAATATGGGATGGCTTTAAGAGAGAGGGTCAGCAAATATATTCTGTGAAAGGCCAAATAATATTAATGAATATCTTAGGACTTGTGGGCCATGCATTCTCTGTTGCAGTTACTCTGCTGCAGTTGTAATGTGAAAGCAGTCATATGGGAAATGAATAAGTGTGGCTGTGTGCCAATAAAACTTAATTTCTGGACACTGAAATTTGAATTTCATACAAGTTTTATGTGCCATGAAATAGTATTCTTCATTTGGGTTTTTTTCCAACCGTATAAACAAGTTGCTCACCAGCCAGTATTAGCCTTTAGGCCATCATTTGCAAACACTTCATTTAAAGGATTATCTGAAAAATTAAACTTTGGAATGTGCTGAATTTGAGATACTTCTGGGATACAGTTGAATATTTAAGGCTAAAAAGAAAGGAAGGTTTGGTCTAAAACTAGAACTTTCGTAGTTATTCAATTGTAAATTGAAGGAAAAGTGTGGATAAGATTTCTTAAGAGTATTACAGAAAATGAAAAAGGGCAAGGATAGAGCCTTGGAGAACTGCAACACTCAAAAGGAAGGCAAAGAAGAATGCTCAGAAAAAGTGCACCAACAGATTTCAGGACAAAAAGGGAAAGCGTGTGTGTGCACGCACACACACACACACACACACACACAAACACGAAAGGAAGAGTTTCAAGCTAACACTAGCCAACAGTATTTGCTTTTGTAGAAAAACCAATAAAAATAAAGACATAAATGCATTCGTTGGGTTTGGCAACCTGGAAAAAGTCAGTGATAATTTTAGTGAGAGCAATTTCAGTGGGTTTGTTTGCATATGTCCTCGTGATCCTAAATATGTCTGACATTAGATATTAGTATAACTTTCAACTCTTTTTACTACAAAATATAATTTACTAAATAGAACTAGATTGTTCAGTCAAACAGTAAATTCCCAAAAAAATACCTTCATAGCAATCAGCTTAGTCTAGGGCCAGATTGCTTGGGTTCAAATTCCAAATTTGTCAACTCCTGACTTCTAGTGCATTAGTATTAGTTTGTTTCTCTACATTAGTATTTGTTTGTTTGCTTGTATGTAAATCTGTGAAATGGAATTGTGATAAAGATTAAATACATTAGTCTTTTTTTTTTTTTTTTTTTTTTTTTTTGAGACGGAGTCTTTCTCTGTCCCCCAGGCTGGAGTGCAGTGGCGCGATCTCGGCTCACCGCAACCTCCACCTCCTGGGTTCACGCCATTCTTCTGCCTCAGCCTCCCGAGTAGCTGGGAATACAGGCGCCCGCCAACACGCCCGGCTAATTTTTTGTGTTTTTAGTAGAGACGGGGTTTCACCGTGTTAGCCAGGATGGTCTCGATCTCCTGACCTCGTGATCCGCCCGCCTCAGCCTCCCAAAGTGCTGGGATTACAGGCTTGAGCCACCTCGCCCGGCTTAGTCTTTCTCTTTGTTTTTTGAGATGGAATCTCACTCTGTCTCCCAGGCTGGAGTGCAGTGGCACAATCTTGGCTCACTGCAACCTCCGCCTCCCAGGTTCAAGCGATTCTCCAGCCTCCGCCTCCCAAGTAGCTTGGATTACAGTCGCTTGCCACTGTGTCCAGCTAATTTTTGTAATTTTAGTAGAGATGAGGTTTCCCCATGTTGGCCAGGCTGATATTGATCTCCTGACCTCAGGTGATCTGTCCTCCTCGTCTTCCCAAAGTGCTGGGATTACAGGCGTGAGCCGCTGCGCCTGGCCACATTAGTCTCTTTTAAGCAGTTAGAAGATACCTGGCAAGTACTAAGCACTTTAAAAGTGTTTGTTAAATATATTAAATAGATAGATTAGACAGATGATTGATAGATGATAGATAGATAGATAGATAGATAGATAGATAGATAGATAGATGATAGATAGATGATGCACAATTCTCTTACTTTGTTTTACACATTGCCACCAAACTCTCCTCCCCCACGCTGTAAGGGAGTTGTTTGTAAGCATAGAGAAACGGAAGTGTAACTCTTCTTTTGTATGCTTCTCTACCACCCATCTGCCATGTCATTCTTCTCTGTGTCCTCGCTCAGCCCAAAGGTTTTTTCTTCATCACCACTCCAGGTGCAGGGTTAAGTTTTCTCATAAACCCAGCAGGAATCTACCACCCTGGGTTTTTCTGTTTTCTTTTGTATTTCTTTCCTTAGCTGCTCTAATTGGAATTAAAAAAAAAAAGTCGTTCAAGAATGTGATTGTTATTTTAATTACAGAGTGCTGCAAACCCTTTATCTGTTAGATTTTCACCGATTATGTTTTTTTCTTTTTGTAGAAACTTATATTTCATGTAAACAGAACTTGGTTTAAAGGGGTCTTAAATGATTGTTGATAAAAATAGTACTATTTTTGCAGGAACATTTAAGTTTACTTTCAAAGTCAGGCTACTGACTCAACTGCTCCTTTTAAATTTTATTTTGAAAACCATAGCAACTGGTAAATATACAAACTGTTTTAGATAATAATATAACATCCTTTTAAAAAAGAATCAAAACCCAGAAAAAGAGAGGAGTAAGACATTGAGAGGTTTCTCCACAGTTACAACAATAATTAGATCAAATATAGTTATACCAGTTATACTCTAACTCAGTCTCCATTTCACATCCCTGTTTTATAAGACATCCATGAATTGGCCCGTGAATGAACGAGTGAAAAATCAGAATGAATTGCTTCACGTAGAGAGGTTGTGTACGGTAGTAGTTAAAGCCTGGACTCTGGAACCTGAATCTTTCATCTTTCTGTTCTCCTTTTAATACTTGTGTGATCTTGACTGAGTCCTTTTCACCTTCTCAAAGTTAAGTTTAGCCTTTGCAAAATGAAGGCAATTTTTTTTTTTTTTTTTTTTTTTGAGTCTCGCTTTGTCACCCAGGCTGGAGTGCAGTGGCGCGATCTCGGCTCACTGCAAGCTCCGCCTCCCGGGTTCACGCCATTCTCCTGCCTCAGCCTCCTGAGTAGCTGGGACTACAGGCGCCCGCCGTCACACTCGGCTAATTTTTTTGTATTTTTAGTAGAGACAGGGTTTCACCGTGGTAGCCAGGATGGTCTCGATCTCCTGACCTCCTGATCCGCCCACCTCGGCCTCCCAAAGTGCTGGGATTACAGGCATGAGCCACCGTGCCCTGCCAGGCAATTTATTTTCATAAACAAAGGTGACCATTAAGAGGAATAAATAAAATAATGCTTATAAAACACTTGGCACATTTTCTAGCATAATATGATAAATTGTTTAACTTCTAAGATCATTTTTTTTAAATCCCACTGTCCATTATAGGAAAATTGCAAGCTGTTTCTCAAAAAGTAAGTTTAACATCGAAATGATTTAAGTGCCTCCAATTGCATCAGAAAAATATTTCTATAGAAAATTAAACTTTTCTTGACAACATCTATGAGAAAACAGGATAATCTTATTTCACAATAGAAAATGTTATATTTTAAGAATATTAGTGATACTCCTTCACTAATTCGCTCCTTAAAGGACAAAGTATCACTTACAAAACCTGAAGGATGAGGGATTTCATATAGGACTATTAATATTTTCAATTGGAATTATGGGGAATATGATTTTCACATGATAAAAGGTTTTTTTCTTTCTTTTTTTTTTTTTTTGTCAAAAAGAAATACCCTCAAAAACATGTTTCAGCATGGTAGAGGTGAATCTCAAATATTTGCAGGTTGCTTAAATTATTTGCTTCCACAATTTACTATATTAAGATCTAGGCCAGTCCCGATGGCTGACACTGGTAATCCCAGCACTTTGGGAGACTGAAGCAGGCAAATCACTTGAGCTCACGAGTTCAAGAGCAGCCTGGGCAACATGGTGAAACCCCGTATTTTCAGAAAAAAAAGAAAATCTAAATAGACTGGGTAAAGATAACGTGGTACATATACACCATGGAATACTGTGCAGCCATAAAAAGGAATGAGATTATGCACTCTGCAAGGACATGGATGGAGCCGGAAGCCATTATTCTCAGCAAACTGAAGTAGGAACAGAAAACTAAACAACACATATTCGCACTTATAAGTGGGAGCTGAACGTTGAGAACACATGGACACATGGTGGGGAACAACACACACTGAGGCCTGTGGAGGGGTGGGGATAGGGGAGAGAGAGCATCAGGAAGAATCGCTAATGGATACTAGGCTTAAAACCTAGGTGATGGGTTGATCTGTGCGGCAAACCACCATGGCACATGTTTACCTATGTAACAAACCTGCACATCCTGCATATGTACCCTGGAACTTAAAATAAAAGTTAAAGAGAAAAAGAAAAATCTAACTACTTGTCATATAAACTAAATTGCTCTTTCTCTTTCCTCTCTCTCTCTCTCTCTCTATATATATATATATACATATATATTATATATAAAATATATTTTTTTAGCAGAGTTGATAACGTAGGATATAGGTTACACATGTACATACATACATACATACATAAAACATTGTATTGTTCTCCTCACTGTTTATTCATATGTAGCATCTCTTTATTTCATATATTTATATACTATCGCTATGAGATTTATGTGATCTAACATGTATCCTATCTTAAAATGTGGAATCCCTAGTTCTACTCCAAAATCAGGGCTTCTCAATATCCGCACTTTACACATTTTGGGCCAGATAATTCTTTGTTAGTTGTGGGCTAGATAGTTCTCAGCTACACTTCCTGTGAATTGCACGGTGTTTATTAGATCATTCACCTCTATTCATGAAGATGCCAACAGTACTCCAAGTCATAACAACCAAAAATGTCTCAATTTATTCCCAAATGTTTCTTGGGAAGCAAAATCACCACCGTCTCCACGGATTGAGAACCACTGTCCTAGATGGTTTTTTAAAATATTGTGAATATAGAATCATTATAAAAATAGAAACTTCCCTGATATGTTTTTTTTTCTTTCAAAGCATATAACAAGTGACATTAACAGAGAATAAATTAAGATACCAGAAAGACATGTCATCTCTTTAGAACAACTGAAAGTTAGTTGGTATTTTAAGACACATTTCTCCTACAAATGTAACATTATATTACATATATATTTTCATCCTTTTACACCAAAAGCTGCGTACAGATAGAAATGATTTTGTGGTTTTAAAAGTTCTCTCTGTAGAGATACCTGTAAAAGATCAGATAAAATTTTTAGACATGTTATATTCTACTTTATACAGTATAAAATTAATTCATAAAGTATGACATAATTTGAGGAATGTAGCTCCCTCATAAATAATGCTGTTAGAATCTGGTGAAAGTAAAGCATGCTTTACTTGCACATATTTTATGTGTATATATTTTAAATAAGGAATTCACTCAAGTTCTTCAATGTGAAATGTTAAACTTATCACTTGAAGATGTTTGTCATAGGGAAAATAGGATTTGAGATTAGTGTTTAATTGCAAAGTACTTCTGAAAATTCCTTTCTTTAAAACTATTAAGTCCTTTCCTAAAGGAAAATTACTAACAAACATTATTTTATTACAAGAGTAATTGTTTTCATACAAATAAGGTTCATTAACAGGATGAATATTAGTTACTATCAAAAATGACTACATGGGAGGGAGAAAAATCTTTCTCTGTCTAACAAATTGGATCCTGGCATTCTGCTTTGAGCATGGTTTTATTAGGTAAACACATACACATATTTTATATTGCATGAACATTTATGTGTATTTTATTTGAATTTATTGGAAAAACTAGTTGTTTGGATTTAAAGTGGTTTTTCTTTTCCCCGGTGAGAAATGGACTATAATTAAATACAGTTTGAATCAAATGTGAAATTATATTTAATGATATTATTTTTCTTCCCGGAGCATACATCAGGCTTGTGTGATTGCACAATTAACATATTTCTCCTATAAAGTATTGTAGTTATGCGTTATTTAATCTTTTCACCTGAAGCTATGATGTGCTTTAGAAAATTAACTTTCTAGATTTTTAGATTGCTGCAATTTTAGAATATATACTCACATACATTTACGTACATGCATATGAATCCAAATGTCCCTACCTCTAACACAATAATAGATACCATAGAAATTTTAGGAAAAAAAACAATGTGTATATGTGCGAGAGTGTGTGTGTGTATATATATATATATATATATATATGTGTGTGTATGCATATACATATATATCTTAGTTTCCGCCAGCATATCACTTACCTAGCTCAGAGAGTCACAAAGTACAACCCTCAGGCTAAATTCAGCCGTCTGTTTTGTAAATAAAGTTTTATTTTCACACAGTCACACCTCTTCATTCACCTATTGTTTTATGGCTGCTTTTGTGTTATAGTAGCAGAGTTGAATAATTACTATGGAGAACATAAAGCCTGCAAAAGTCCAAATATCTACCATCTGGTCTTTAATAGAAAAAGCTTGCCAACCACTGATTTAGCTAGAAAGACCAACACATACTAATACAAAATATATGAACAAATGTCACTAACTAGAAAATAGGACAGCAAGCAATAAATTGTCTAATTGCCTTGTAAAAGCAATAATTATAACCAATATTTCGTGATGAAAGAAATCAGCATTAGCTGGCTTCATTAGAAAATGTTTCATGGCAGAAAGATGAATTGAGCTGGGACATGAAGGAAGGTTAATGTAAAGATACTGATGAAATTCTAGGGGAAGGAAAGTACATCATGTGGAGGTGGAAAAGAATAAACTATAGATATTCAGGGAATAATGAGGAATACATTTTAGTGTGTACACAATGTGTATGTAGAAGGAAAGTGGTAGATGAGGCTTGGAAGATGGATTTGTGGTTTTGAAAGAGAGGTGGGTATATTTGGGACAGTATCACAATGTACCAGATACATAGCCATAGCAGTCATTCAAAGGTGAGGAAATGAATTTGGAAACATGTTGGAAGAGTAGAGGTAAAAAGAATGGGGGAAACATTAACAGTAGGAGATAAAGCCGACACTTTGTGAGGTAGACTGTGGAAGCCATTCAAAAAAAAAATTTTTTTTTTTTCCCAGTAGAGATGGGACCTACCTGTCTTGCCTAGGCTGGTCTCTAACTACTGGGCTCAAGCAATCCTCCCACTTCGGCCTCCCAAAGTGCTGGGATTATTGGTGTGCCTGGCCCCCAATTTTTAAACCAGATATGATCAAGTATGTGTTCTACAAAGATAACTGTGTGTAATGCAGAGATACTAGATATCAAAGATTAGTTAGGAGTTTAGTGCAACAATCCATGCAGGAAATGGAGAAAACCTAAACTGAGCCAGTGACCATAGAATTGAAGAGAATTGAGTACCAGGTTAGTGTACAGAACCTTAAGCACCTTGGGGTAAGAACTCGTCCACTATTACATCTCAGCTTTTTTTCACAGTGTTTTAAACGACTAGGTGCTTCATAATGTTTTATTCAATGCTTAAATAAAAGGTGGGGGTTATTACAGGTATATCTCTAAGGTTTTATATTTCATCAGTTTGAGTTTAGATAATATGAGCTATCGGTGAACCCAGTCTGCCCAGCTGTATTTATATTTCATCTGTTAAGATTTATTATAGCACTCCATTGATCAATGGCTTTCCCATCTTTTGAATACAAATAGATGGAATAGGCTTGGCTTTGGTAGAAGTTTATAGCCTCTGTAATCATACTGGATTTTGCAGTAGTGTCTCTTATAAAATAGCTACTTACTATCTAATTATAATAGATACATATTATAAGGCTTTGTGGGCCATGTGGTGTTTATTGAAGCTGTTCACTTCTACTGTTGCAGTATCATAACAGCCATGGCTAATATGTAAACCAATGCACATGGTTATGTTTCAGTAAAACTTTATTTACAAAAACAGTCAGTGGACCAGATTTGTCTCATGGGTTACTTTCTGCTAATCCCTGCTTTCTATAAAAATGTGAGTATTATGAACAGTATTCTTAAATTTGGTAATTGGAATAGAATAGGTAGCTGTGTTCAAGCACTTGTTTGGAAAGAAACTTTGAAAAAATATTGTTAAATCCTTTAAAGTGAGAAGAGATGAAAATGAAAAGTAAGAATCCTTTGTGGATTTTTCATTCTGTGAAGCACAAAATATTGTGAATTATACATTACAGTGTTATCATTAATAAGATATTGGGCTACAAGTCAATGCATTTTTTCTTTTAGTATGTACATAGAAACTTAATATCTCTGCTTTTAAAAAGTATTTTTTTTTTCATAATTACAGGTTGTTAAGAGTTGGTATGATTCTGGCCTAAAAATAATGATGTTCAAAGTGAAATTCAAGTACCTACCATTAGACTGTTATGGATTATGCCCTTGATTTTCCTGAGAAATAGCATTTCCTATTTCTTTTCCTTCTTCTCTTCCCTTTCACTCCTCTCTTTTTTCTTTTCTCCTTCCTCATTTTCTTCCTTTTTTTTTTTTTTTTTTTTTTTTTTTTAGGTATGGGGGAATTTGAGTTTTCTCTTTCTATCTACCTGAGTAGGTAAACTTGACTTGATATATGACACTTAACACTGCCTCTTATTCACTCCTCCTCCTGTCCTGCAACACCTTTCTGCTTTCCCTTCCCACCTACTTTCTTGCTTCTCTAACTTGCGATTCCTTAGGGACTTCAATCATTATAACAGACAAAATCAAAAGATAACAAAGAACAAAATAGGAACTACTTACTCTGTGTGACAAAAGAAGTGCACTAGAAAGGAATCGCTGGAACAATAGCTTCTACTCTTTTCTAATATCTTCTGTTCTTAATTTTCTTAGGAGAATGAGTTTTTTGTGAGTCTCTTATTCTCCTTTATTTATTTATTTATTTGTTTTTAACAAATAAACATATTTTATATTATATTATATTATATTATATTATATTATATTATTATATATATTATAATATATAAATAAAATAAATTTATATAATATAAATTATTATTATAACAAATAACACTATTACTTTTATCATCTCGATGTAAGGAATGTTAAAAATTGCCAAAAGCTGCATTGAATATTTATCAAATTCAGTTCATTTCTCATATCCTCTACACTTTTATTATCTCTTTGATTTTTATTCTTTGTGTTTTAGAACACCACAGGACTGCTATTTACTTCTGTAAGAGGGAGGAAATACCTTTTCTCTACCCATCTCAGGTTCATGGCTGAGGTCTGTAACAAAAGACAGATTCACCAAAAAAGTACACAAACTTAATACAAGTATTATATGACATAGGAGCCTTCTGAGGAAATAAAGACCTGAAGAAATGGTTAAAATCTGGGTAGTTTTATGATAGGAGGTATGATCTAATGGTAATAAACTGGGGAAACATAGCAAGGCCTGTTTGTTCAGATTCTTTTCTGTGTCCCTGTGTCTTCAGAGATAAGGATATTCCTTTCCTCAGGGCTTAGGAAGGGCACGTCTACAGGAGAGTTTGTGACCTGCTTCAGGGGAGGTCAGAAAATCCTTTCTAGCTTTCATGACCTGTTTCAGGAAAGAGGGTGGAGGGAAGGTCACAGAGACCTTCCTGCTTCTGTCATTTTCTAATGGGCAAAGGTGGCATATTTTGGGCATGTCTCAACCCTATCACTACTTCCAGCAAGGGGACATGGTTGGAAGATACCACTCATGGGTTGAAAGCTAACATTTTCTTGATGGGGCTACAAGAATAACACTTTTTTGCCTTCAATTTAGTAGCCTAGTTCTAATGACTTTTTTTCTACTAGATAGGCTCTGTAAAAATAAGATTAAAGATACTAGATAAATTAAAATCTTATCCAAAAGACATGATGACAGAACAAGAAACATAAAATTCAAAATGTCTCAAGACATTCAATGCCATCACAGAATGACATTGAGCTGCAAAATTTAATATTCTGTTCTCAATTTGAAAAATCATAAGTCATTTATACAAGGGAATTGAGGAAGTACGTACATGTGGAGCAGTCCTCAGCCATGGAATTAGATAATAGAGAAAAAGTAACAAAGAAGTAGATGACTTAATCATGAAGGCAGACAGACGTTTCTTCACGTAGCCCTCTTTTGAAGAAGAGCACGTGTTTGAAGGAAAGGTATATATGTAACAGTAGTTTCCTAGGGAAGCCTTTAAAAGTGGTGTGCCAAGGCAAGAAGGGAAACTTCATGGTTGGTTAAGGAAATAACATCTATTGGAACTTCCAACGTCTGGGTTATAGTCTATCTCAGTTTATTTTATATTAAATTCACTAATTATTCCTGGTTGCTCCTCAAACTGACTCCTTAAAAAGTCTCGACTTCTTTTTTGTTTGTTTGTTTGTTTTTGAGATGGAGTCTCGCTCTGTCACCCAGGTTGGAGTGCGGTGGCGCAATCTTGGCTAACTGCAACCTCTGCCTCCCGGGGTTCAAGTGATTCTCCTGCCTCAGCCTCCTGTGTAGCTGGGACTAGAGGTGTGTGTCACCACGCCCGGCAAATTTTTTGTATTTTTAATAGAGATGGAGTTTCATGGTGTTAGCCAGGATGGTCCCGATCTCCTGACCTCGTGATCTGCCTACCTTGGCCTCCCAAAGTGCGGGGATGACAGGCATGAGCCACTGCACCCGGCCACTACCTCTAAGCAATAGGATGCATGCCATTTGTCTAATAGAGAATTGATGGAGTTTTCTTAGTTATCTTTGAAATAATGTTTTTATTAATGTAATTGCTGTGTATGATTGTCTATTATTGTCATATTAATCACCCTACTAATGGGTTCTATGTAGGAAACTTTACTTTGAATCATTAGGTGAATAACCCCTGTCAACCTCGGAGGTTCCCGAATACATTCTTCCTTCTTCACTGTTCATATTTCACTGTGTAATTACAGCTCCCAATCCTTGTGCAGCTAATGACGGCAAAGGCCCCTGCTCCCACATGTGTCTAATCAATCACAATAGGAGTGCTGCATGTGCGTGCCCCCACTTGATGAAGCTTTCTTCAGACAAGAAGACCTGCTATGGTAAAATTCTTACAGTTCTAATAAAAAATAAAAACAAAATTGAATTCTCTCAAATTATATTAGCATTCAGATTTTACTCATATTAAAGCAGAGGAAGTTTTTTTCTGTTTTCAAAAATATTTTAGGTGATGGTGCTATTTCCAGCCACTATTGATGATTCATCTGCTCTGGGGAAGAGTAACAAATTCTTTAAATATGTGATATGTTGTACTTTGTTATTTATTACCTTATTCCTTTTTTTGCCTGCTACTTTCTTATTTGGTACCTTAGCAGAGTTTATCTCTGCAAAACAGGAAGATTTTTAAGTGAAAGTGCATTATCAGAAAATGGTGATGTAGGTAACCTGCATAACAAAGAGGTGCTTAACAGCTTTAATCTGCTCTTCTAAAGTCACTCTAGCATCATTTGGTAGAGGATTATCAACTTGAAAGGGGAAAAAGTGAAGTAAAATATATAACTTGGAAAGATTTGTAAAACAACTCCACACATTTAAACAATGCATTTGAACTAAAAAAGATAAATTTTGTGAATAAAAATTTTTGCTTTCTATTAATAATTTTATTTATTTGCAAAATATTACTTAATTTTAAGGGCAGAAAAAAAATACTCACCAAAATTTAAAAGTCAGGAATTTAGGTACATGTAGCTTTAATTTACACCATAATAACATATCTCAACACCAATAACCTGAAAGACAACAACAAAAAAAACAGAATATCCGTAACTACTATTTCTATTTGCTCTGATATTTTACAAATGTAGCACAAGGAAGGCACCTATGGAAGTAAAAGTGATATAATGCCTCACAATGTTAGTTACTACAAATTTACAAAAACTTACACTAAAAGCATGCTTTAAGTTATTCGAACCCTAATTTTTATACAAGATTTCTAATAGAGTGTTTAATTTTATCTTATTCAAAGACAGTATAGAAAAAATGTTCTTAGATTCCCTTAAAATCTTGTAATACAATACAATATTGTAGTAATTATGTACAAAGTACAAATACGGTATTTGACACTTGCATTTTATGTAGTTTAGCAACTTTGAAATTCTAAGGTCACTGAGAATTGAGTACTGAGAATGTTTAGGTGTTTCTAGCTAAAGAAAAATGATGATGTAAGGCTTCTGACTCATTTTACATTTGTTTCTATTAAATACCTTAATTTAACATAGATAAATTGTTACTGCATTGTTTCGATCAAATATTGATTATGATTTTCGGGAGTTAAAGTGTATTAAATCAAGTAATATTTTAGAATTTCTAGACTCTTTCAAGCTTGCCAACTTCATAAGAGAAAAACAATTTCTATTTCTTTTTCAGAAATGAAAAAATTTCTTCTTTACGCAAGACGTTCTGAAATCAGAGGAGTGGATATTGACAATCCATATTTTAACTTTATCACGGCATTCACAGTCCCTGATATTGATGATGTTACTGTGATAGACTTCGATGCATCTGAGGAACGTTTATATTGGACAGATATTAAAACACAAACCATTAAACGAGCTTTTATTAATGGAACTGGGTTAGAAACTGTTATTTCAAGAGGTAAAAGATTTGCACGTTACAACTTTAAAATGTTTGTTATTCAATTTGTAATAATCACAAATCTTTTATATTCTTTATTATTCAACTTTATGCTGTTAATTGAAAGTTAGAATTGGTTAGAGATTTAATAATATGCTACATCCTTACTATTGTAGAATGTTATCATTACATGGCACAGAGCAGACTGATAATTAGAAATTTACATTCATGTGAAGAAAAACTTCAGGACAGATCACCTTAAAATTTAGATTTCTCGGCTGGGCATGGTGGCTCACAGCTGTAATCCCAGCACTTTGGGAGGCCGAGGTGGGTGGATCACTTGAGGTTAGGAGTTCGATACTGGCCTGAACCAACATGGTGAAACCCTGTCTCTACTAAAAATACAAAATTAGCCGAACGTGGTGGTGCACGCATGCAACCACCTACTTGGGAGGCTGAGGCAGGAGAATCACTTGAACCTGGGAGGTGGAGGTTGCAGTGAACCAAGATCACGCCATTGCGCTCCAGCATGGGCAAGAAGAGCAAAACTCTATCCCTCCAAAAAAATAAAAAAATAAAAAAAATTTACATGTCTAAATAAACAGACTTAAAGTGTCTTTTATGCTGATGGAGGAATAGTTACATTTGCATAGAGAAAATATAGGATATTAGGAAGGACTGGCTTCCCTCTTTTTTCTTTTTTTTTTTTTGAGACGGAGTCTCACTCTATCACCCAGGCTGCAGTGCAGTGGCACGATCTCAGCTCACTGCAACCTCTACCTCCCAGGTTCAAGCAATTCTCTGCCTCAGCCTCCCAAGTAGCTGGGATTACAGGCACCCGCCACCACACCTGGTTAATTTTTTTTTTTTTTTTTTTTTTTTAGTAGATACAGGGTTTTAGCATCTTGGCCAGTCTAGTCTTGAACTCCTGACCTCGCGATCCACCCGCCTTGGCCTCCCCGAAGTGCTGGGATTACAGGTGTGAGCCACCATGCTTGGCCTCCCTCCCTTACTTAAGCTTATAAACAACTTCTTGCACATATTTTTATAGACCTAGACTAAACATATAAAACAGGAAAACTGTTCCTATTTCCTGACCCAGCAGGTTGAATTATAGGTTCTAAGAGAGTGTTGTTCAACTAACCATTACAAAAATAGGAGTAACTTGTCCCAACATAGAGAACATATATGAAGTGAGACATATATGTACATGTCATGGTTGAGTTCTAAATTTTTAGCATTGAATTATCCTAATATTAGCTTAAAGTTTGGCAAATTGTGATTTCTGGGTCAGTTATTATTTTATTGAATGTGCCTTTATTGAGCACTTAATGTTTGCCATGACCAAATATCCAAAGACAGTTTCTCTTCAACCTAAATTTGGTAGAAGGATGCGGAGGGGAATGGAGAAAAGAGTAATCAGTAATCCATATAGATGCATCAAACACCTATGCTTTCAAGTCTATTGAAAATTTAAAGTCAGACATATTTGAGCAATGGTAAATGTCATAATGAAGGCAATAGGAAGTGCAGATTTTATTCACGATCCTTTTCAATACTAGAAGGCTAGCTTGAGTACCATTAATAGATCCGAGAGTCTTTGACCACTGAAATACAGTTGTATTTAAGCTAGGTCTTTTGTGATCTCAGGTTAGCACTGTTAAAAATATTTATTGAATGGTTTGGCTTTAAGCTCGTTCAAATATTTATTTCGAACTTGCTGAAAAACAAGAATCTTTATAGAAAAGTGAATGCAGAGATTTCCTCTTTGTTCAGAAATTTTTACAAGGGCAGGGGCAAATGTGGTTGGATAAGCATTGTTAGACTGGATTAAAAAGAACAACAATGACTGATGAAATGTCATTAAATTCCTTGAAAGACCAAGTAAAGGACATTAGGTGTCTCCCAAGGTTGACAATCAGTTAGGTGGTCTTTCCTCAAGAAATTCACCAAAGTCTGACAGAAAAATGTTCAAGTACTTTATTATAAATATTTAATATTACCCATAAGGCTCTGTGAATTATAAAGAGCAAAAGATGTTGTATCTTAAAAAAAAACAAACAGACAATTTTCTGTCTTTAATTATGAACTGGTATCTAGTAGTAATTTGGTGAGTTTATCTTTGAGAAAATCATCAAGACTTGACTTCAATTTAGCAGACTCTATTCACAATTATCAACCAAAATTTGAGCAAAAATGTTTTCTCACTAATAATTAACATATATACTCAGTAGGAGCAATAATTACAGATTCAGTCATTTAGAAAAATATTGGAACATTTTCTTTTTTTTTTTTTTTTTTGAGATGGAGTCTCGCTCTGTCCCAGGCTGGAGTGCAGTGGTGCTATCTTGGCTCACTGCAAACTCTGCCTCCAGGGTTCAAGCTATTCTCCTGCCTCAGCCTCCTGAGTAGCTGGGATTATAGGTGCACACCACCATGCCTGGCTAATTTTTATATTTTTAGTAGAGACGGGGTTTCACCATGTTGGCCAGGCTGGTCTCAAACTCCTGACTGCAGGATCCACCCCCCTCTGTCTCCCAAAGTGCTGGGATTACAGGCGTGAGCCACTGTGCCTGGCCTGAACATTTTCTATGTAGTAAGAAACTTAAGGAGAGCCAAGACAGACTGAATGGTATGGAGCACAGAATGAGAGAGATCTATCTGTACAAGCTGAAAGATCTAACGAAATAGACACCAAATTATGTCAACCTTTATAAGACAAGTTTTTAATGTTTATGTAAATTCTGAAAACAATGGGAATTAAGGAAGTGCTTCAGGGAGGGTGTGACTACATGATGAGCTTTGCCTTTGGAAGAGGCCACTTTAGCTACTGTGTTTAGTAGAGAGCTCTATGGGTTGGGAGTAGATGAGCAGTAAACTCTGAGAGACAGATTAGTTGGCCGTTACAGTGGCTCTAGTAAGAGATACCAGCAGCCTGGACTAGGCTGGGGAAAACACAGATGGAGGAACATGGACAAATTATAGAGATATCAAAGAGTAAGAACATAAAGGAACTTAACAATCAATTGGACATAAAGTTTGAGGAATAGGCATTGTCAAGGATGATTCCATTTCTGACTTACCACACCGGCTGAATAATGTTGCCTTTCAATTTTTTCCAGAATGAAACTTTGTTAAAGATGGATATCTCTTTCCATTAGCAGAAAAACTTGAGATAAACTTTTGACAGTTTAGCTTCCGAACTCATCAAAGGATCTCAAATTCCACCAGTAACTGTACTTTATTTTATCCTTTCATCTTTTAGAGATTCCATGAATGACTCTGTGGAAACCTTTCTCTTACTTCTTGCACTGTGGGTCTCTGTATTTTCTCACTTAGCTGTCTTCTCTCTACTGGGCGTTTTCTTGAGTTACTTTATTTTCGTATCTTCCTTAGTCTAAATCTAATGTGGGGTCAGCTTCAAAAATGGGGCCCCAAATAAATTCACTGGGCCTATCATCTCCCATTATTTTCTTCTCAAGTGGGCCATTTTCTTTCTTTTTTTTTCTTTCTTTCTTTTTTTTTTTTCAGAAGTAGTTTTGCTCTTGTTGTCCAGGCTGGAGTGTAGTGGCACGATCTGGGCTCACTGCAAACTCCTCCTCCTGGGTTCAAGTGATTTTCCTTCCTCAGCCTCCTGAGTAGCTGGGATTACAGGCACCCGCCACCACGCCCAGCTAATTTTCTGAGACACACACTAGCTCCTTGGTTCAGGCTTTCATGAGGGGATGTAGAAATAGTTTGCCAGCCTTTTCATTCTACGTGTCCTGAAACACCAAGCTGTTCTTAATGTATACATTGCCCACGTGAGCTATTTGCTGTAAGTAGCTTGGAGCAAATAGTTTCAAAATAATTTTCTTCAGTACAAAACTCCAAGTTGAGAGCTATTTTCTATCATTCCTTTGTAGATAGTATCCCACTATCTTTTGACTTCCCCTATTGCTATTGAGAATCCGCTTGTTTTTCTAATTGTCATTCTTCTTTTGGTGATGTCTCTTTGCTCTCTAGCTACTTATAACATCTTTCCTTTTTCTCCATTATAATATCTATATTTTGCTACCTAGAGTTGTTGTATCTTCCATGGGGTCCTGTCTTTCATCAATCCAGGGGAAAGAAATCCTCAGAAATCCTCTGTTTTCTCTAACTCAGTCTTTGTACTCTATAATTTGTAAACTCTAATTTATGTGTTGGACTCTAATAAATGTGTTGGACTATTCATTCTGCCTTCCAACTCGCTTAATTTCTTTGTTTCTCTGTGTTAACTCTGCTAACTTCTTTCCATTTGTTTTGTAGTTCACTAGTTGAACTGTGCCTAAACTTCTATTTTATACATTCAAAAATTTTTTTTTATATTATATTATTTAATGTCACAAGTTATTTTTGGTTCTCATGCTTCCAAGAGAATCTTTTAAAAGGAATCATTGTACTTATTATTATTCAAAGCATCATTTATTCCATTAAGATATTCCACCTTGTCTTTATCCTACATATTATAATGTATGAATATGAAGATTTTGGAGGATTGGAACTTTTGTTTATTTTTCTTTTAACTGTTCTCTCTCATTTCTTTGTGTGTGTTTTAATTTTTTTTTTGTTCTGTTATGAGGATGAAGCTAATGGGAAGTGTGAGTCTTGGGTTGAATAAATTTTTTCTTTCACAGAAGACTTGAATTTTTTATTGATGGAGAGAAAAGTAGACACTATAAACCAGGAATCAGTTTAATTTTATTTTTCCCATTCTTTGATTTTACAGTTATGGCAAATAGTAGGTTCTCAATGAAGACTCATTTGCTAAAATAATAGCTGACTCAGAAATCACCAGTGGATTTCTTATGGCTAGTAATCTTTACTAGCACAGTGGATTGCTTATATATAAGCTAGTAGTTTCTAGTAGTACAGTAGAGACCTGTTCTTAGGAATTCAGGTGTTTGTGTGTTTGGGTTTTGGTTTTTTTTTTTTTTTTTTTGGCAGAGAAAGGACAGAAAAAAAAAAAAGTTTTGTTTTTATTTTTTAATTGTTCTCCTTTATAAGCAAGTATCTTTTTTTCTCCCACTCATCTTTCACTAGGGTGTGTCTATACCCAGAAGATCATTCTTATTTAGCTCACCCATTCTTTGTAAGTTTAAGGATTGAACCGTCTTACATTGAGCAATTCATACTCCATGAAGGTCTGAATTCTCAGCACAAGTATTTGTCTCTATAATTGCACCCACTTCTATAATCCCATTTTGTCTTCCTTGATAGTTTTAGCTAATGTGTGAGTGTGTGTTAGCTTGTTGAGGTTTTCCTGCCTGTCTTATGATGGTGACAATGCATTTGAAAATTACAATTTTTAATGCATCAGTTTTGTGGCAATAAAGGGCTTTTCAGAATATACTTCATGATTAGTCTTAGTTCAAGAAATGAGAGACCCCAAAACTGGAAAATTAAACTCCTTGAAAAACTTACTCAGAGATCTTGTTCTGATTTACTTAAAAACAAAAGTTAAGACCTAGAATTTATTATTTCAATATTTTATCAAAAAGAGAGAAATATTATTAAATATATAATGATTTTTATTCCCTCCCCCCATATGCTTATGATGAGTTTACCGGAGCACTCTGCAACAACCAGATGTGGGAATTAGTGATTGATAGCCAAAAACAAGAGTGTTCTTTTAGACATACAGATGATAATTAGAAATTTCAATCTGGTGGGAGAAAAATGTTAAGCATAAAAAATTAGAATTAGGCTGGGCGCCTAATTAGGCTCACGCCTGTAGGCCCAGCACTTTGGGAGGCCTAGGTGGGTGGATCACCTGAGGTCCGGACTTTGAGACCAGCGTGATCAACGTGGAGAAACCCCATCTCTACTAAAAATACAAAAAAATTAGCTGGGCGTGGCGGCACATGCCTGTAATCCCAGCTACTCTGGAGGCTGAGGCAGGAGAATTGCTTGAACTCAGGGGGCAGAGGTGGTGGTGAGGCAAGATCTTGACGTTGCACTCCAGCCTGGGCAACAAGAGCGAAACTCCGTCTCAAAAAAAGTTAGAATTAAGATTGCTTGAGTATGTATTTAAATACATACTCTTCAACATAGACATATTTGAGTTTTTTAGCTCAGTTCACATACTCTTAAAATTTTAGATTGTATAGTTCATGAATTCATTAAAAATATTTACGTTGAAGGCAATGTTGTATACAACTGGGGAGAGGGGCCAAAAAGACAAATTAGCAAGGAGCCTGCCCTCAAAACACATGTGTGAAAGTAGTTATATATCAGCAAAGTAATGACTACATTAGGTAAAAAGAGAACGACCAGGTACAGTTCAATTGAGTTAGGCAGATGGAGAAACTCTTTCCAGCTGGGATACACAAGAGACATGATTAGGTTTTTGTGGTTGAAGGGATGATGTTGTTGATCAGCTAGCCTATTATGAATAAAATTCAGGCAAGTGGAGATGGGGGTTGGTTATGAAATCTAAATAGTTTCCCTATAGTGTGGAAAGATCAGGTAATATCTGGAAATCTGAAAACATATTAATGTAGTTAACGTGTAAAGTATTTGGTTAAAAATAGTGAGAAATAAGGCTGGGAAAGTACTGTAGCTATAGTCACACTATATGGAAAAGCAGGCTAAGAAATTTAGACATCACATTCTGGGTGGCTAGAAGCTATTGAATACCTTGGGGCAAGTGAAGGTCATGATTCAAAGCTCTGTAGTCAGAAAAATAACCTGGCAGCAAATAAATCAATTGCTTAGAAGAGGAAATGCTGGATACTATTGTAATATTAAAGCTAGAAAGAGATTTGAGAGAGCATGAACTATAGAATTGACAAAGACTAAATAGATATTTATAGCTTTCATTTGGCTGTGCTTTACAATTTAAGAGTGGAATATATTCTCCAGGCCATATTATTAAGAGTCTATCAGAAATGAATAAAAGGATTTTGAGCAGCAAAGACAAAGCAATGCTTACCCCTCACCCCCAACCACAAAAAAACAAACAAACAAACAAACAAAAAAAAAAAACACAACAACAACAACTGTGGAGAACATTTATTTTAGGGTAAATAGAAACTTATTATGTTTGCCAATACCAAGAAATCCAAGGTAAAATGCAGAAAGGACTAAGTTCTTAGATTGGCAAAATATTCTTCAGCCCTATATTAGGCTGCATAAATACGCATTATCTAATGTATTATAATATTCATAACAATCCTATGTGTTATCTATAGCCCATTTCACAGGTAAGAAAAGAGACTAAAAGACATTTAAGTGACTTGATCAATGACAAAAATAGGCACTCAACCTGAACATCAACCCAAATATTCTTATTACATCAGTACAGCCTCTCAGCAACCAATTAACTCCAGAGAATGAAAGGGAAGAAGGAATAAAGATTCTGGGGGAGGGAAATAAATATGTATAAGATGTGGCAGGTTTAATTTTAAGGAGGTGGTATATTACTTTTGTCTAAAAAAAAAACAAAGATGAAATTGGTTGAGGATAACTAAAAATAAGAAGAAATGTGAAGTTTAAGATTGAGAAACAAGTTTACATTTGAAATTCACCAACTTACCTGTAAATTAATCATGAAAAGTAATTTGCAGAGTGAGAGGGTTCTTGATTTGAAGAGAACCGGAAACACGAGTAGTATCTTCTAAGGCAACTGTGATTATTAGTTACTTAGAAATACTAAAAGGATTTTTTAGCAGCAAGGTAGGCTCAGTTGAGATTCTGGCACGGAATGTAAGCTGGAAGCCTACCATTCAAATACTGCACTTTACGGCTGACTCAGAACTGCCAGGCCCCCACACCTTGTTTTGCTGTCTTACATTTTGAACTAGTTGGCATGCTTTATAGATCTGGAGTTTCCACTTTCACATTAAAAAATCTAGCTTTGTGGCTTCTTTTGAAAAGAATAAAAAGGGAAGCAATTCGCCTTCTTTTGAAAAGAATGAAAAGAAAGCAATTCGACTAGAGCTAGTTAGCAGCTGCTCAGAAGTTTTGACTGGAATCACCAACCTTGAGCAATAACAGAATCTTGGGCCTCTCCCCAGAACTACTGAATTAGAATCTTTATTTTAACAGTCTCCAGGTGTCTTGTAAGTTTGAGAACTAGTGGTCTAGAGAACTCTGTAAGTACAGAATGCTAGAAAGTATTAAAATTTTCTAAAAACCAAAATCAAGGTAATCAAATGCTATAAATTGGGCACTAAACTGGCCTCCTTTATATGTTAATATTTCTTAAAAGATTTTCTGCATTTATCCTTTATAACACTTCATTTTTTTTTCTCGAAAAGGTGCAATTTTTAAGTGGAAGTTGCAATGTGCAATTATATTTAAGTCTAAATTCCATAATTGTTTTAAAAGATGTCCAATTCAGTAATAAATGAATAACAACCAAAATATTTATATTGGCTGTAACAAATCCAAACTTAATTCGATTTCAGAATTTTCTGCAGAATCCACGTTGAAGGGATCTTAAAATGATTTTAGTGGATTTTCTCTTCTCAGTCAATTCCTCTTAATTATCTATTTTGAAAGATGTTCAACTCTGGTGATTCTTTGAGGAAAGTTGAATTGATTTATTTCATTTTAGTAACAAATTGGCACTTAAAACATAAAATAGCCCATTTGTTGATGGCCCATAAGTACTTTCTCCTAACTAGAAAGATGTGCTATCAACTGGAGAAGCTATTACTCTAATTTGAATTTTGGTCACCTTGGCTCATAAGACTGCTGCCTGTGTTTGCTCCTAAGTGTTTACTAGTGAATCATTGACTGTTAGTGTAATTTCAATGCTAAATGTTGCTTCAGGTTTTCAAATAGCTCAGCAGTAAGACATTAATGGTTATTCATGCCTTAAGAAGGGCTGATAAGGGAATGAGATTACAATCTTGTGTGATTTTAGCTAACAAATTAAAGTATAAATTAAATTTTCCCTTAGATAGAAAATAACTACTTGGAGAGCCAATACAATGAAAAACCTCATTCACTTTTAAATCTTCTCTTTCCTGTTTTATAGATATTCAGAGTATCAGAGGGCTAGCAGTGGATTGGGTGTCACGTAATTTATACTGGATTAGCTCAGAATTTGATGAAACGCAAATTAATGTGGCAAGGCTAGATGGCTCTTTGAAAACCTCAATTATCCATGGAATTGATAAGCCACAGTGTCTTGCAGCTCACCCAGTCAGGGGGTAAAGTATGATTATTTTTTTTTTAAGTTTTTCCAAAATTTCATAGACTTTTGCTCCGATTTTATATAAAAACATTGCTTAATTCAGAGGATATATATATATAACAGCCATAAGAGTAAAAAAATGTAAATATGGAAACTGTAAAAGAGATCCCTGGTTAGAGTTTTATTATCTGGAGATTATATATATCCTACACCAACATATATATCTGTGACATAGGTAAGATCTCATTAATTTATGTTTCTAAGAAATGACAGTTCTGAATAAAAAGAGACGTAGGAGAAAGCGGTTGCTTTCATTTTGAAAGCCAGTGGTTAAAAATGCATGTACTACATGTTAGTATCATGGTCACTGCTAGGTAGATCAGATTCTTCAGTCTTTCGGATAGTCACCTTGTACCCTTAAGGGAGCTAAAAGAGATGCTTTTCTCTCTAGTGCTTTCAACAGCAATGGAAGAAATGAGTTTGTTAGCCTCTATGGCATCTGATATCTTCACAGCCAAGAGGAATCAATCTTGATGAATTACTTAACAAAGAAAATAATTTACTATAGTCTTAGGTAAATATTCGGTCTTGTATGTAGGAGGAAAAAGGAAGTGAGATATTTTTTCTTCACTAACAGGAAAAAGCAAGAGTGGTGCTTTCTTCTCAGGCAAATATGTAGGTTATTGTTCACAAATGGCTGGACAATTTTGGATTTTTCTGAAGAGAATCCTGAGTCAAGAATATATTTTGATGTTTACTTTGTTTTTTAGTGTATATTTCTTCTCAGTGAGTAGGTCTACATCTAATATGTTCAATCTATATCTCTTTTGAATTAAGAAAACTCTACTGGACCGATGGAAACACAATTAACATGGCAAATATGGATGGCAGTAATAGCAAGATTCTGTTTCAGAATCAGAAGGAGCCACTTGGTAAGTATTTTTTTTAATAGTCACCAAGTTTTCAATGTGACAAACCTGTACTTGTACAATATACCTTTGATCTAGATCCTGAAAGAAAATATTAAAGATTAGTGAAATAAGTAAATTCAGGAATTGACCAATTTCATTGAATCCATTGGGTTTCTATTAGGTTTCTATTAGTCAGGGTTCTCTAAAGGGACAGAACTAATAAATGAACATACAAAGTGGGGGTTATTAGGAGAACTGACTCACAGGATCACAAGGTGAAGTCCCACAATAGGCCATCTGCAAATTGAGGAGCCTGCAAACTAGTCCGAATCCTAAAACCTCCAAAGTAGGAAAGCCGACAGTGCAAACTTCAGTCTGTAGCCAAAGGCCTGAGAACCCCTTGCAAATCACTGGTGTAAGTCCAAGAGTCTAAAAGCTGAAGAACTTGAAGTGTGACGTTCGATGGCAGGAAGTATCCAGCATGGGATAAAGATGGAGGCCGGAAGACTCACCAAGTCTGCTCTTTCTCTGCCTGCTTTTATGCTAGCAGCTGATTAGATAGATGGTGCCCACCCAGATTGAGGATGGGTCTGCTTCTCCCAGTCCACTGACTCAAATGTTAATCTCCTTTGGCAACAGCTTCACAGACACACCCAGGAACAATACTTTGCATCCTGCAATCCAAACAAGTTGACACTCAATATTAACCATCACATTAGGCAAGGAGGAAACATTCTTTATCTGAATAGGAAGATTAATTTTTTTAACATGGTAGTTTTTGCAATGTATTAAATAACGAAGTTACATTAATTTAATTTAATTAATAAATCTCTTATTTTCAGTGGTGAAATATCTGATACAATGCCACAGTGGCAGTATAACTACTGAGTCTTTTCCTGATCATCATTATTGTGTCATTATTGATAATGACAAGGTTTTGGGTTTTGATAGTTAGTATTCAGTCTTTATTCACTCTGCAGTGTGTTAATTTAGTTTCTTATTCCACCTTTGCCAACCATTGCAAATCATCAGCTATAACATGATGCCACTGACAGGGAACCTTGACTTGTTCCCAAGAAACATCTTTGAAAATATTAAGTATAAAAATTCTCTTAGAATATAATATTTTACCCATTTGCATGTAGATATCTATATTATAATACTGTTTTGAACCTTAATCACTTTTTCCTCATGTTTTCTTTCATACCTTTGAGAAGCAAAAATTGTTACAGGGCTTATTTGTCATTTCAGAATACCTTTTAAAAATTTAGTAAGCCTCATTTTGATATTATTATAATAAAGATGCAAATGATGGAATATACAACAGAAAATTCATTATTTTGTTTCAATTGAATACTATATATTTTTTGAATCCGGGAAAAGAATCAATATATCATGAAGCTTGTCAATTTTTTCTTAGTTTTAGAAATTTAGGGCTACTTGAAGTAGCACATTTTTCATAGTGATGATTCAATAAAGGTATAGTATCACTAAGATTTGCAATAAATAATTCTTTTCATGCAGTCTATAGAATAAACCTGATATAAAATGATATTGTTAACAGCTATTTTCTCTAGACAGTTTGTTCTAAGATTTTTACATAATTGAAAGTCAGGGTCGTATTAGAAATTAAAGGCAAATTGAAACGCTAATACTTCTATGTGGAAGATGATAGAACAAAAGAAACAAGGGGTTCTACAAGATTAGGACCAATACAAAGGACTTAATTTGAACTAAGGCAATTCATTTGGTACTTATCTGGAATTGTTCAGAATATGTAATATTGAAAAATGAGTATGATAGAAATAGCATAAGCAAATCAAGTCCTTACATTGTAATTTGGTCATCATAGTTTATACCAAAATGTTAATTTATATGCTTATTTCTATAATGGTGAAAACTTTATCTTTTCTAATACTAAATGTCCAGTTTCCTACTCAGAATATTTTTTTAATAAAAGGCCTAACAGCTTATAATAAAAAAAAGGTTTATAAGAGAGGTATTCATGTTACCTATTCATAATTTATAGCTGGCCCCTCAGATGTTGTTCACCAAGTGATATATATATATTTTTATTATACTTTAAGTTTTCAGGTACATGTGCACAACGTGCAGGTTAGTTACATATATATACATGTGCCATATTGGTGTGCTGCACCCAGTAACTCGTCATTTAACGTTAGGTATATCTCCAAATGCTATCCCTCCCCCCTTCCCCCACCCCACAACAGGCCCCGGTGTGTGATGTTCCCCTTCCTGTGTCCATGTGTTCTCATTGTTCAATTCCCACCTATGAGTGAGAACATGCGGTGTTTGGTTTTTTATCCTCGTGATAGTTTGCTGAGAATGATGGTTTCCAGTTTCATCCATGTCCCTACAAAGGACATGAACTCACCAAGTGATATTTTTAACTGCATAAGGATGATGATTGAACATTCAATAATACATATGTCTACTTTATGTCAGTTATTATATTTGAAAATTTAAAAAAATAGATTTTCAAAATGACACTTTTTAAAAGTTTTAATTTGTACAAGACATACTATTTTAGCATAACTGACTATACCTTAAATCAGCATTGAATATGGCTGTGAGTCAAACATTCATTTATTCAATAAACAGATTTTTATTGAGTATCGGATTTTGCACTAGGCCTGTTGATAAAAATTTGACACTGTCCTTTCCCTTAAGGGGCACAGGAACCTAAATTATTTTAGATTCCATTAAGTAAGTTTAACTCAGTGCCCTTGAGCAAGTTACTGTTAGCTTGGTGTCCTTGGTTTCCTTATTCATATAATCAAGACAAAATGTCTTTTTTTATAAAGTTCTCATGAGAACTGAATGAGAAAAATTTATGAGGCAAAACATCTGGCGCTTAATAATAGAAACTGTCAGTAATAGTGGTAGTATGTACATTAGGTCCAATAGACTGGAACTCAAATCATATGCTTGTAGTATTAAGACTCTAAGTGAGTTTAGTGAAAATAAACAGAATAGATTCCATAGAAATGTAGTAGAGGGAATATATGTGACCAAGTGGGCCTCTGAAATAAGCAAATATTTATACAAATGTGGGGATTTAACTCTGTACTGCTTTGCTGCTCATGCTAAGAGGCAAATAAGTTTAAGCACGTTCCAGTAACTTTCCACTTTAGCTTGCAATTCCTGTTAAGCAGGTGCCAAGATTGATAGTCTCCCCAATGCTTAATGAAAAGCTGTGTTGTCCATGTATAAATGCATACTTTTTAAAAAAAATACTTCCAAAATCCGGATGCTCCTCAGCAATTCTCCATCCTGCTATATACTGTCACATCTGTGTCTGCCCCAGAAATCCTTGTTTTAGATACCCATAAGAAGAAAGTGAGCAGATGAAGTTTCCCCTGCTTCTATTGTCTCCCATCTCCCTACCATGAGCAATGTTCGTAGATCACTAACATCTCCTTTGGTAGCATTTATCATTTGGATTTGCGAATCCAAATTAAGTGAATTAAATTGTTCAAAGTCTAAGTACAAGAAGAAAAAGAAAATTCAGAAATCCAGATATTAGGGACAATGTATAGCAATTTTCACATACACGTAAAACATTCTTTTTGTCGTGTTTCAGGGACAACATGGTTGGGAAAAAAAATGTTATTTGAGGAACCAAACAAATCTGAGTATGAATCACTGCTTTGATGCTTATTAACTCTGTGACTTTAAACAAGTCTCTTACCTTTTCTAAGGTGCAGTTGCATATCTATACAATGGAGATAATAGTATATAACTTTTGTGGTTATTTTTAGAATTAAAGGCTCGGCCGGGCACGGTGGCTCACGCTTGTAATCCCAGCACTTTGGGAGGCCGAGGCGGGCGGATCACGAGGTCAGGAGATCGAGACCATGGTGAAACCCCGTCTCTACTAAAAATACAAAAAATTAGCCGGGTGTGGTGGCGAGCGCCTGTAGTCCCAGCTACTCGGAGAGGCTGAGGCAGGAGAATGGCGTGAACCCGGGAGGCGGAGCTTGCAGTGAGCGGAGAGCGCACCACCGCGCACCCGCCCGGGGGAAAGGGGGGAGACCCCGTCTCCCGAAAAAAAAAAAAAAAAAAGGCTCATATGCAATACCTCATGTTCTAGCAATTCCATACTTATATACTCTAGAGAGTTCCTATATATGTGTTCAAGAAAGTACATTAAATCATAATATTAAAAAAATTAAAAGAGCCTACATCTTCATTAAAAGAGGAATGAGTAAATAAATGCAGCATTTTCATTGCTAAAGTATGATATGTACATACAGGTGTGTGTGTGTCTACTTACATACATATATATGTAGGGAAGCTCAAACTTTCCCTTTGAAGGTTTGAGTCTAAGTCTGCTGAAGTAAATTAACACTAGGCAGATTAACAGGAAAAAAAAGGCGTTCAAATGTATTAACGTGCACATGGACACGGGAGTCCTGCAAATATAAAACTCTAAAAATAGGCATGTGGCCAGGTGCAGTGGTTCACGCCTGTAATCCCAGCACTTTGGGAGGCTGAGTCAGGTGGATAACCTGGGGTCAGGAGTTTGAGACCAGCCTTGCCAACATGGTGAAAACCCGTCTCTACTGAAAATACAAAAAATTAGCCAGGTGTGGTGGCGAGTGCCTGTAATCCCAGTTACTTGGGAGGCTGAGGCAGGAGAATCGTTTGAACCTGAGAGGCAGAGATTGCAGTGAGCCCAGATCGTGCCATTGCACTCCAGCCTGGGGAACAAGAGTGAAACTTCATCTCAAAATAAATAAATGAATACAAATAAAATAAAAAGAGCAATGTGACTGAAGATTTTATACTGCATAGAAAGTAATGTCTCACCTGTAATAATGTCAGACATTTAGTTTCCTTTTCCTGTGAGCTAAGTTTTTCCTATCTCCAGATAATGCAGATAAGAAGGCCTCAGATAAAGCTCTTACATCTGTGTTTTACTTCACTAACGTAGATTTTCTCATCAGATGCAAGTCTTCCCTACTAAGGAGAGCTTTTCAGAACTATTCCTGTGTCTCCGCCCGTCTGAGTAGTCATCTCAAAATAGACGAAAGAAGTATATTTTGGGGTGGCATATTTTCATTTCCTTCACATACATTTCAAAACCATTGAGAAAAGTTATTAGCAGAATGTTACTTACATACTTATAATATGATACCATTTGTATAATTTCAAAGCGAAACGCAAGATATTAATATACATTGCTCCCAGATATGCTTATTTAAAAACTATAGCTAAAAGTGAACTGGAAATATACACACCAATTTTATAATAGCTGTTGACTTATGGAAGAGTCAATAATAACATCTGAAAGAGAACTTTCTTCTTTATCAAAGGTAATTTTAACAGTATGAGTTAAATTTAGTTTATATTTAATAAAAGTATTCAAATTAAGTATAATGAAATATTAGTAGTGTTCAATTCTGGATAGTGAATTCATGAGTTTATTTTCATCTAATTTCCTCTGTTGGTTCTGGCTCCTCCAAGTGTTACCAAAACGACCCGTTGTTTAGACATAGCTGACTTTCTTCTTCACAATGGTAAAAGAGAACACTAACTGGCCAAGTCTTAGTAGTATCTAAGAGAGGAAAGGGCAAAGTTGAAATTGTAATTTGGATTTATGGCCAGGCGCGGGGGCTCACGCCTGTAATCCCAGCACTTTGGGAGGCCAAGGCAGGCAGATCACGAGGTCAAGAGATCCAGATCATCCTGGCCAAAATGGTGAAACCCCGTCTCCACTAAAAATACAAAAATTAGCTGGGAATGATGGCACGTGCCTGTAGTGCTAGCTACTCGAGAGGCTGAGGCAGGAGAATCGCTTGAACTCAGCAGGCAGAGGTTGCAATGAGCCAAGATCGCACCACTGTACTCCAGCCTGATGACAGAGTGAGAGACCCTGTCTCGAAGAAAAAAAAACAAAAAAAAACAAAAACCGATTGTAATTGAGATTTTAAAGTCTGGTTTAATGTAGATCTTTCAAATGAAGGTGTGGTTAGGATTGAGCAAGGATCATTATATAAAAATTTCAGACTGGTTAGAACAGCAAAAAGATTCTGAGGGGAAGTTGTTTGAAGAGCCTTAAGTTATAAAATGTTGTTTGATGCTTTTCTTGCTGAAGAGTTGATGAGTCTTTCAGGAAGATCTTGAAATAAACAATATTATCTGCAACTTTTATTTTCCTGGGCAATAATTTCTTGGGCTAGTAATATTATGTTATTGAAAACAGTGAAATAGTAAAGCCATATTAGTGTAGACAATAAGCTATGCTTATGGTTTTGATTCTCATTTATAAAATTAAGCCTTTGTTTTAGGGATTTTTTAACCCCTTTAAAATACATTAAACATAACCTTTGTAAAAAATTTGTACACTAATGTGTTCGTTCACCAGCTGACTCTGAAAAACTGGCCCACAATAGTCAGAGTTCTACCAGAGAAAGAAAGCCAATTATGGGTGTGTATATATGTATATACAGTAAGTCACTACTTAACATCATCAACATGTTCTTGGAAACTGTGACTTTAAAGCCAAAAGACATATAAAGGAAACAATTTCACCATAGGCTCATTAATATAAACAAGAGCTGTTTCTATAGCATATATCTGGCAACAAAAACATTAATAAATTTCTAAATAAAGACCAAAACACTTGTAATATTAAGCATTGAAATAAATGTGAGGCATACATACATTTAAGAAAGACTAATAAAAACACATAAGATTTTAACCAATTTTTGGTGAATCAGTGAGTGATGGTGGTCATAGCTGTGGTGGGCTAAACCAAGAAAAAAATGTTTGCCAAGTAACAATGGTAAAGAACACCTCCTACTGCCACATAGTTTAAAACCAAACAATAACAAATATGGCAGGCTTGCTGAGTACTTTCATACCACATCATTTACTGTTGTGGATTTGTGTGATTATTGTGTACTTTACAAACTTTTATTTGACAATAATTTGTATTCTTTCATTCATTCTCTAACCCATTTATTTCACTTTAAGGTCACAGGATTACTCAAGCCTATCCTGACAGCTCAGAGTACAAGGTGGGAACCAACCCTGGAAAGGACACTATTTCATCACAGGGCACACTCATGCACACACACCCTCTCACTTACATTGGGACAATCTTTTTCTAACTGATACATAATGATAATGCATAGTGTGGAATGCATGTGATATTTTGATACATGCATATAATATGTGAAGATTAAATCAAGGAAATTGAGATATCCATTGCCTCAAATCTGCAACTTTTCTTTACACTGGGAACGTTTCTTCTCTCCTAGCTATTTTGAACTAGACAATACATTATTGTTAACTGTAGTCACTCTACTATCAAACACTAGATCTTATTTTTTCTAACTGTATTTTTGTACTGATTGTCCAAACTTTCTTCATCCCCCTACTCCTCTGTACCTTCTCCAGCCTCTTGTAACCACCAGTCAACTCTCTACCCACAAGAGATGTACTTTTTTAGCTTCCATATATGCGAGAGAACATGTGGTATTTGTCTTTCTGTGCCTCATCAATTTCTCTTAACCTAATGAACTGATGCTCCATGCATGTTGCCAATGACACAATTTCATTCTTTTTTATGACTGAATAATACTCCATTGTGTATATGTACCTCATTTTGTTTATCCATCCAGCTAGACACTTGTGATAGACACTTGTGATTACTGTAAATAGAGTTGCAATAGACATGCTAGTGCAGGTATCTCTTTATATACCACATTTCTTACTTTTGAATGTATACTCAGCAATGAGATTAGTGGATCATATGGTAGCTCTATTTTTAGTCTTTTAAAGAATCTTCATACTGTTTTCCATAGTGGCTGTACAGTCCCCTCAGTATACATGGGGGATTGGTTCAAGGACCACCCACATATACCAAAATCCACACATACTCAGATTGTGGAGTCCACCCTGCAGGAGTGGGTACACAAAAATTGGCCCTTCAAATATGTGGGTTTTGCATCCTGTGAATACCCTATATTTTCAATCTGTCCTTGTTTGAAAAAAAAAAAATCACGTATAAATGAACCCATGCAGTTCAAACCATTGTTGATTGAAGGTCAACTGTATTAAATTACTTTCCCACCAACAATGTAGGAGTATTTCTATTTCTTTACCTCCTCACTAGCTACTGTTACTTGTCTTTTTGATAATAACCATTCCAACCGGGGTGAGGTGATATCCCATTGTAGTTTTGAGGGTTAGTGATTACCCTGATGGTTAGTGATGTTAAATATTTTTTCATATGTCTGTTGGCCAATTGTGTGTCTTTTTTTGAGACATGCCTACTCAGATCTTTTGCCCATTTTAAAATCACATTATTAGTTATTTTGCTATTGAATTGAGTTCCTTATATATTTTGGTTATTGATATTTTGTCAAATGGATAGTTTGTAAATATTTTCTTCCATTCTGTAGATTCGCTCTTCTCTTTGCTTATTGTTTCCTTTGCTGTGCAGAAACCTTTTTGTTTCATGTAATCCCATTTGCTATTCTTGCTTTTGTTGCCTGTGCTTTTGAAAGTTTAGCCAAGGAATCATTGCCCAGACCCGTGTCCTGAAGTGTTCCCCAAATGTTTTCTTTCAGTAGTTTAATAGTTTTACATCTTAGATTCAAGCTTTAATCCATTTTGATTTGACTTTTGTGTATGGCAAGAGATTGGAGTCTAGTCTCATTCTGCTGCATAGAGATATCTAGTTTTCTCAGCAGTATTCATTGAAGAGATTGTCCTTTCTACAATGTATGTTCATGGTGTCTTTGTCAAAAATGTAGTGGCTGTAAGTGTATGGATTTATTTCTGAGTTCTCTAGTGTGTTCCACTGTTCTCTATGTCTGTTTTTATATCGCACCATGCTGTTTTGTTTACTATGTCTTTGTAGTACGTTTTGAAGTCAAGTAATGTGATGCATCCATCTTTATTTATTTATTTGTTTAGAATTGTTTTGGCTATTTGGGGTATTTTGTGGCTCTGTAACATCGTTGGTTTCTTGATAGAGATTGTATATAATCTGTGGGTAGCTTTGGGTAGTGTTGACATTTTACCAATTCTAATTCTTCCACTCCATGAGTATGGAATATCTTCGCTTATTTGTGCATGTTCTTCAATTTCTTTCATCAGTAGTTTATTGTTTTCTTTGTAGAGATCTTTTATTTCTTTGGTTAAATTTATTTCTAGGCATTTTATATTTTTTGTAGCAATTGCATATGGGATTGTTTCTTTTTTTTATTTTGTTATTATTATACATTAAGTTTTAGGGTACATGTGCACAATGTGCAGGTTTGTTACATATGTATCCATGTGCCATGTTGGTGTGCTGCACCCATTAACTCATCATTTAGCATTAGGTATCTCTCCTAATGCTACCCATCCCCCCTCCCCCCACCCCACAACAGTCCCTGGAGTGTGATGTTCCCCTTCCTGTGTCCATGTGTTCTCATTGTTTAATTCCCACCTATGAGTGAGAACATGCGGTGTTTGGTTTTTTGTCCTTGTGATAGTTTACTGAGAATGATGATTTCCAGTTTCATCTCTTTTTCAGTTTGCTCACTGCTGGCTTATATAAATGCCACTGATTATTGTGTGATAAATCCTACAACATTATTGAATTTGTTTATCAGTTCTAATAGATTTTTGGTGGGGACTTTAGGTTTTCCTAAGTATAATATCATGCCTCTTAAAACAAAAATAATTTGGCTTCTTCCTTTCTAGTTTGCTAGAAAGGCCAGTACTATGTTGAAAATAAGTAGTAATAGAAGCATCCTTGTCTTGTTCCAGAACTTAGAGGAAAAGCTCTCATTTTTTCTCCACTCAGTATGAAGTTAGCTTTGGATTTATTATATATGGCCTTCATTGTTTGGAGGTCTGATTCTTCTATACCCAGTTTGCTGAGAAGTATTTTTTTATCATAAAGGGATGTTGAGTTTTTAAAATGCTTTTTCATCTAAGGAAATGATTATATGTCTTTTGTCCTTCATTCTGTTAATGTGATTTATCACATTTATTAATTTGCATAGGTTGAACCATCCTTGTATCACTGGAATAATTCCCACTTGATTGTGGGGAATAATCTTTTCAATATGTTGTTGAATTTGGTTTGCTAGTATTTTGCTGAGGATTTTTGCATCTATGTTTATTAGGGATATAGTTTTCCTAGTTTTTGTCATGTCTTTGCTTTTAACATCAGGGAAATGCTGGCCTCTTAGAATGAGTTTGGAAGTATTCCCTCCACTTCAAGTTTTTTAAGTACATTGAGTAGAATTGGCATTAGTTCTTATTTAAATGAGTGGTATAATTTACTAGTGAAGTCATCAGGTAGGTCCTGTGGTTTTTTTTTTGATGGAGTATTTTTTATTCTCATTTAATCTCATTACTCATTACTGGTCTGTTTGTTTTTTCTGTTTCTTCATGGTTCAGTCTTTGTAGGTTGTATATGTTCAGAAATTTATCAATTTATTCTAGGTTTTCCAATTTGTTAGTGTTTAGTTGTTCATAATAGTCCCTAATGATTATTTGTATTTATGTGGTATCAGCTGTTATGTCTCCTTTTTTCGTTTCTGATTTTGTCTTTTCTTTTTTCTCCTTAATTAGTCTAGCTAAAGGTTTGTCAATTTTGTCTTTTAAAAAACAGCTTTTTATGTCATTTATCTTTAGTATTATTTTTTAGTCTCAATTGTATTTATTTCTGTTCTGATCTTTATCATTATTTTTCTTCTACTACTTTTGGGATTGGTTTATTCTTGTCTAGTTCCTTGAGGTGCATCATTGGGATGTTCATTTGAAACCTTTTAACTTTTTGATGTAGATGTTCATTGTTGTAAACTTCCCTGCTTTTGCTTTATAGCATAGTTTTGGTTTGTTATGTTTCTAATTTTATTTGTTTTAAGAAATTTTTAAAATTTCCTTCTTCATTTCTTCATTGATCCATTGATTATTCAGGAGCATGTTGTTTAATTGTCATGTGTTTGTATCGTTTCTAAAGTTTCTCTTATTATTGAATTCTAGTTTTATTCCATTGTGGTCAGAGAGATGCTTGATACAATTTTGACTTTTTTGAATTTGTTGACACTTATTTTGTGGCCTCACATAGAGTCTATTCTGGAAAATGTTCCATGTGCTGATGAGAAGAATGTGTATTCTGTAGTTGTTGGACAAAATACTCTGTAAGTGTCAGTTCGATTCATTTGGTCTAGAGTGTAGTTTAACGCCACTGTTTCTTGGTTGATTTTCCATCTCAATGATCTGTCAATTACTGAGAGTGAGGTGTTAAATTCCTCCATATTATTGTGTTACAGTCTCTCTCTCCCTTTAGATTTATTAATGTTTGCTTTATATATTTGGGTGCCTTGGTGTTCGATGCATATATATTTAGAATTGTTATATCCTACTACTGAATTGACCTCTTTTTTATTATATGTTGACTTTCTTTGTCTCTTTTTAAGTTTGACTTAAAGTCTGTTTTATCTAATATAAGAATAGTTACTTTTGTTCTGCTTTTGATTTTTATTTACATGGGCTATCTTCTTCTATCTCTTCACTTTCAGCCTATGTATGTCTTTTTGTAGGTGAAATGAATTTCGTACAGGTAGCATATAGCCTAAATAAAAAAAAAGCCTGAATTAAAAAAAAATATTCAGCTGCTTTGTGTCTTTTAAAAATTGGAGAATTTAATCCATTTACATTCAATATTATTTTTGATAAGTAAGCCATTTTGTTACTTGTTTTTAGAGTATTATGAATTTGTATTTATACTTACTTTTAGCAACGAGTTTTAGACCTTCAAATGTTTTCTTTTTGCACATTAGCATATATATTTTTGTTTGCATATTGAAGAACTCCCTTTAGAATTTTTTTTGTAAGATGAGTCTAGTGATTGTGAGTTCCCTCAGCTTTTTTTTTTTTTTTTTGAGATGGAGTCTTGCTCTTTCACCCAGGCCAGAGTGCAGTGGCGCGATCTCGGCTCACTGCAAGCTCCGCCTCCCGGGTTCATGCCATTCTCCTGCCTCAGCCTCCTGGGTAGCTGGGACTACAGGCGCCCGCCACCATGCCCGGCTAATTTTTTGTATTTTTAGTAGAGACAGGGTTTCACCGTGTTAGCCAGGATGGTCTCGATCTCCCGACCTCGTGATCCGCCTGCCTCGGCCTCCCAAAGTGCTGGGATTACAGGCGTGAGCCACCACGCCCGGCCCTCCCTCAGCTTTTGTTTGTGTGGGAAAGACTGTATTTCTCTTTCATGTTTGACGTAAAGCTTTCTGGGCACAATATTCTTGCTCAGCAGCCTTTTTTCTTTCAGCAATTTAAATACATCACCCCCCTCTCTCCAGGCCTGTATGGTTTCCATTGAGAAGTCTATCACCAAGTGAATTGGAGCTCCTTTATGTGTTATTTGCTTCTTATCTTTTGATGCTTTTAGGATCCTTGCTTTGTCCTTAACCTTTCAGAATTTGATTATTATATGCTTTGGGATAGTCTTATTTGGGTTGAATCTGTTTGGTGATCTCTGACCTTCCTATAACTAGATATTTTTATCTTTATCTAGGTTTGGTACGTTTTCCGTTATTATTTCTTTGAGTAAGTTTTCTACCCCTTGCTCTTTCTCAACTCCCCTTGTATGCTAATAACTCTTAGATTTACACTTTTGAAGTTATTCCCTATATCTTGGAGGTGTTCTTCATTTCTTTTTATTATTTTTCTTTTTTATCCTTTTACTGTATGTTTTCTGATAGCCTCTCTTTAAGCTTACTTATTTTCTTCCACTTGATCCATTCTGCTGTTGCCTCTAGTGCATTTTTTAGTTCAGAAAACTTGTTTCTCACTTCTAAGATTTCTGTTTGATTTTTTAAATTATTATTTTAATATTTGTTACTTGCTCTGATAAGCTTCCGAATTGATTTTCCACATTTCCTGGAAGTTCAGTGAGTTTCTTCAGAACTACCATTTTGAATTCTTGATCTGAGAGCTCACAAATTGCTGTCTCATTAGGGTTAGTCACTGGCTCTTTGTTTTGTCCATTTGAGGAGGTCTTGGTTCCCTGTTTGCTGTTGTTTCTTATGGATGTATGTCTACAGCTTTTCATTGAAGGCCTTTACTTGTGTCTGGCTTGTGTTAGTTTTCTAGGGTATGTTTGCTTAGAGTTTCTTTGCAGTCACTTGTAAATCTACTTAATCCTAGATTGATGGCTTGCTTTTTCATTTTTTTTTTTTTTTTTGGCATTAGATGGCATCTTAATCCCAAATTTGCCTTGGCTTTCACGAGTGTTCAGAGCACTTCCGGTCCTGAATTGGAGTGGGGTTCCTAAGGAGGATACCTTGGCTCTGTAGGAGACTGGCTGGGGCTTCATGCTCAGAATACTCATTGAGATTGCCTCCTACAGTGTGTTGCTGCTGAATATCAACTTTTATTTTGTGTCCTCTTGGCTGAGATAAAGAACAGTGTTTCACAGGTTGGGGTTTCTAATCCCACCTTCCTTCTGTGTCTCTAGCTGCCCTCAGGAGTTTTCTCCCTACAGGCCCTCATGATTCTTCCTGTGGGTCCAGACAGTAATAGTTTTCTTAAAAGAGGATCCAAGATGCTGGGGAAGCTGGCTCTGCCTTACTCTCATTTTTTCCAGTGTAGAAACCATGAGTCTAGGAGGAATCATTCATACGTGGTGACTGGCAGATTGGGGGAGGGGCATTATGAATAGAAAGGCCCATTTCTCTTACTGTCTGCTCAGAGTTTTTCACTTCTCTATGGCTTCAGGGATCATCTCAGCCTCAGATTTGAGTTCCTGGATATTGCTGGTGATCATCTTGGCACTCGATAATTATTTTTGGTTTTCTGTTGGGGAGAGTGAAGCCATCTGGCTTCTCTTCTGCAATTTTGATGGTGTCAGTCTCTTCAACTGGGACAATTTAAACATGCCAATTACCCTAACATGCACATTTTTGGGATGTGGGATGAAACCAGAACACTCAGAGAAAACCCACACAAACATGGGGATAACAGGCAAACTCCATACAGACAGTGGCCCCAGGTGGGAATCATTTTTTTTCCTAGTCAATGTTATACTAAAATGTTATTCAAGGACCTGCTGTATATGTATACCTACGTATATGTTATTTGTTGCAAAATTTTGACTTATGAGATCCTGAAAACTGGCTAGTCAAATCTGAAATCTTTGGGCAGGCTATCACTAAAGACATGCTTGACACTCTCAGGCAGGAGCTGAAGCTGAAGACGACAAAATGAGTTTCTTTGTCAGACAAACCTCAATTCTGTTCATAAGGCCTTTCAACTGATTGAATCAGGACCATCCAGATTTTTGAGAATAATCTCCCTCACTTAAAGTCAACTGATTGCACATGGTTATCACATCCGCAAAATACTTCCACAGCAACACCCAGGATAGTGTTTGATTGAATAACTAGGTATCACAGCCTAGCCATCTTGACACATAAAAGTAATCATCGCACGTTTTGAACACAAACTTTTCTGTAGTTGTGCAGTGTGACCAAAACTTCCCACTCCAGCCATATTACCCTTCTTTGATATTCTCCCGATTTTTAGTATCTTTTCACTAATATTACATTTTAACAAGTGATTTTTTTGCCCAGAAATTTCTCCTGTCTCCTCTTAGTTTAGTTCACTCACTCCTGTCTAATAAGCCAAGTGTTATTTTCCAAGAACCCTTCCCTGACCTCTGTGACCAGGTTGAAGTCTTCTAAAACAGACACTTTTAGGACTGTATTTTACTTTTTAGCTCTGTTATCATTTAAATTTTTAATTTGTTTGTTGAATATATGATTACCTACTGCCTCATCAACTAAAAGGGAAGCACCACAAAGCTAGGGACCATATCTGCTTTATTTACCATTATCGCCTCAACTTATAGCACAATTTTGGCACATAAGTAGATTTTCAATAAAAATTTGTTGAATGAAGTGAATACTGTTTCCTATCCTGTAACAAGAGTCTCTCTACAGGATTGACTAAACCTAAGATTTATTGATATGTCTTAGTTGAGTAAGATTAATTTGTGAATGTGTGATATTTAGAAAGAATATTTCCACTGGAAGTGCATACTTGGTGACCTGGATATGGATTCATGTTGCATTTCATTTGATGTATCCGAGGAATAAAAAACATATTAAAGTGCTCTCAGATTTATATTTATACCATTATTTTCTCACATATGGTGTACAAAATATTATGTATATGCACCTGGGTTGCTATGTAAGTACATGACTAGCTAGGAAGAAAAAGTTGGAAATGTTACACTTCTAAATTTTCTTCTCCACTTATTCCTCTTGCTTTTTCTCTAGCTTCCCCTGTCTAACCCTGTGGCCACTGGGCTCTCATTAGCACCTCAATGACAGATTTCTCATAAAATTAAAGAACAGGCAGAAATAAATATAGTCATATTATCTACTTATTGATGAATCTTCTTAGCACAGGGAATAAAGATGAAATCAAAAAATTTTTACAGTAATCCCTCATTTATTTCAACCCTATTAATAGTAATTTTTGATCTATCCCCAAAGGCCTCATATAGATTAAACCAGATTAAAAGTACAGTGCATAGTAAGTTTTTTAAAAAAAGTTAGAGTATTTTCACTGTGCGTGCCTCAACCATTTTCTTAAAATATATTTAAGAGCTTATATTTCTTACTAATTAAGAGAAAATACTAAAGAATTTCAGATTATTGTGTTTCCTATTTTTTAAATTTTTTTTATTCCTTTTGCTATTTTTTTAAACTTTTGTTTTAGGTTCGGAGGTACATGTGAAGGTTTGTTATATAGGTAAACTGATGTCATTGAGGTTTGTTGTTCAGATTATTTCATCACCCAGGTATTAAACCTAGTACTCAATAGCTATTTTTTTCTGCTCCTCTCCCACCCTCCTCCCACCTTCGACCCTCAAGTAGAATCCAGTGTCTGTTGTTCCCTTCTTTGTGTTCGTGAGTTCGCATCATTCAGCTTTCACTTATGAATAAGAACATGTATTGTTTGGTTTTCTGTTCCTGTAGTAGTTTGCTAAGGATAATATTTTACTATTATTTTTTTCTGTCCTTCTGAATAATTTAAAACTGCTATGCAAATAATTGGATAAAATATTTCTGTGTTTTATATATAAACTGAAACTACTATATAATATAGAATCAAAGTTGTTTCACAAGGAAACACTTGACATAGGATATTTGAAATACTCTAAGCAGTCCATGTCATGGTAATACCACTTTAAAAGATTCCTTCAGAACTATTCCTAGTTCTGATTTTTAAAATGGAATTTTACTGTACTGTGAATGGGTATATGAATGTGTGAAAAAATAAATACAAACCTGTTGTTGCTGGCATACATGATCATCACACCATGAAATGCTTAAATACATAGGGCATTAATCACTGCATTATTTACTCATTGTAATTTCATTTACTTATTGCAAGCAATTATTGTAATTATTATTTAATGATGAGTGTGTGTGAGCTCTGGCTCAAACTGCCTACAATATTCCTTAAATTTCAGTGAAGAAAATTAAACAATTAAGAAAAGAAGAGCCACTGTTCAATTGAATTTCTTCTCGTGCATATTGTTGTCAGATTATACATTTTAATTTTTTTTCCAGAATGTGAGGAGAAAACACTATATTCTGCCTGGTAAAAATGGAGCAGCATTAATTAGCTCATAGCAATTATTACCTAACACCCTTTATAGTACCTGTATTCTCATCATGAGGCCACACCGTTGTGTCTGCATGCACTTATCAAGAGCTTTCATATGGTAGAACCATGATCACTCTGGCAACAAAAATGATATAATTATAGTGACTACTTTTTAAGCTCTTGTAATATATCAGCCACTTTCAAAATGCTTTGCATTAATCATCTCATACCAATTATTTCTGAAAGAAGTTCTTTTCCTTCCTTTATAGATTCAGAAACTGAGTCTTGTTGAAAGAAGGTAGTCTACGATGAAAGCTGGGATTCAAATCCAAGTTTATTTGCTTCCAAAACCATATTAAATCTTAATCATTATGCTGTGCCCAGAGAGGCTGATTTCATATAGCAATTACTTGACCTCAGCAAAGATCAGGGAATAAAGCTGATACTTTTCAAGCATGGAATGTGGGAAAGGGAAAAATCCAGAACTAGCTTATTCCTAAGAAATGTGGACCCAGTTAGGACACAACAGTTGACTTTTCTAAGCAGCCAGGAGTATGCAAGAACCAATTTCACCTCTTAGCCAGTTGTGCCTCACAATTAATTATTTCTGAATCTTTAATTGCTTTGCAATGGCAATGCCACTGATACACTAGACTTTCTAGTTTGAGGAATTGTTTTTATATTGTAATTCACTGACTTCCCTTGCTTGTTTGCTGTTAAATCCACATGTGACATACTTAAAATAGAAGTGCATCATAATCATATGAAAACGCTCAGCTTGGCATTTTATGAGTATGTGTCACTAAAGACTGAGTAATTGCAGCCTTCAGGCAATTTAGGCTGAATAACTTTGTTTCTGTTAAATACAAATCAACATCAGCATTCCAGTTATCCATTGTTGAGCTAAATATTCTCAATTAAGATGTATTACTCAGTCTTGGATATATTAAATGCTTAGAGCAGTTTATATATCAGAGGATTTTACTTTACTGCTTACAGTGATTTCTATGTTTAAAATGCCCTTATATTATGAATTTTATCCCTTAAGCCTCATATAAAGGAACTTGGCTTGTCAATCAACATTACCCTTCATGGATATTCTTAGGAATGTTGTGTACTATATATTTTTATTTCTTTGATGTTTCCCCTTTATTCTTTTTTTTTTTTTTTTTTTGAGATGGAGTCTCACTCTGTTGCCCAGACCGGAGTGCAGTGGTGCAACTTGTCTCAGTGCAACCTCTGCCTCCCAGATTCAAGCAATTCTCCTGCCTTAGCCTCCTGAGTGGCTAATTTTGTATTTTTAGTAGAGATGGGGTTTCACCATATTGGCCAGGCTGGTCTTGAACTCCTGACCTCATGATCCACCCGCCTCGGTCTCACAAAGTGCTGGGATTATAGGCGTGAGCCATGGCACCCGGCGTGCCCTTTATTTTCAATGTAATCCCAATTGAAAGTTATTTGTTTACTTAAACTTGAAGTACATCTTGAAATCTACCAGGCATTTTCTATTACTTTATTCCAATTCATACACTGTATGAAGTTGATTGTGAATTATATTCGTAGATAACATTCTTAAGCACTTTTTCCCACATCAAAATAAAATAAGGAACCTCAGTTTTTAGAAGTGAATTTTTTAAAAAAAGTCCTGGATATGTTTCCTTGTTCAATATTATGCATTTCTGTTATTGATATATACTTATTACTCAGCACAATCACTTTTATTATGTAAGAAGCACATTCCATTTAAGACTGCACATCTCAAAAGAAATGTTACAAATAGGTTACAAAAAAAGCCGCAGAAGTTGACAAACTAATATAATTACACATGCTAACACACACAAATAATTTAAATATATTACACTTTCATCTGATTATTCATTTACTCATTTAATTCAAATGTTATTAAGTTGGGGGTGCGGGGGAGGTAATTTTTTGAGAAGGTTATTAAGTGACCACTAGGTACTAGACCCTGAAAATGAAACCTGGTACCATCCTCAAGGAGGACATAGTTCAGTGAAGGAAAAAAAAATCACTGATAATTAAAAGCCATTTGAATGAGATTTTTAGTGGAGTTAAACAAAGCAAAAACACTCAATGTTTTTCATAAGTACTATGCTCATCATACAGATAAGATAAGTAGACACTGAAAATAAACAACAAATATTTTGCAGGGAGGAAAATTAGAAAAAAGAATTGTAACCAAATTTATGATATTTTGAAATTGCTACAGGATCTTGAAAAAAATACTTTTTTTTTTTTTTTTTTAAAGAAGCAACAGAAAGAGGAGGGGCTTTCCTTATTCTCAGCAGAAAAGAAAAGCAGGCATAAAAGACATGATGATGATATGTGCAAGAGGATGATATGTGTACAAAACTGAATTTTTTTATATACATAGCAAATCTAACATAAGGAAATATTTAGCATTATGTTGTCAGGAACTACAGTTTAAAAATATTTAAGTGACACAATCCAGTGCTTTAAAAATATTTTGTTCTATTTTACTTACCAAGCTATAAAATATAGTTTTGGAAAATTATAAAACTGTAGGTATTAAAGCTTTTAAAATGCTTTTAAAAGAAAACACTTAAAGAAATAATTTCATTGATTCTGGTTTTTCCTCTGTTTCTGTGTGTGTTATTTTCACAAGGCACATAAGATTTGCTACTCATCAAGGGCTCGGGATATGGATAAACTGTCCGAGGTAAAATGAGTTATGGTAGGAAGGACGGAGGAAATGTTGAAATGTTACCTTGAATAAGATAAGTAGTAAGGGATCAGTTGACTACTTTAGCCCTGTAACTGACAGGGTGAAATGAAAAGGGTAATTTCCAGGAAGCATTTAGATCATGTTAAGATAAAGGCAGTATACTCTGACTAGTTGTTGAATAATGTGCTTTTAAAAAAATTAACGTAGGCCGGGCGTGGTGGCTGATGCCTGTAATTCCAGCAGTTTGGGAGGCTGAGCCGGGCGGATTACTTCAGGCCAGGAGTTCAAGACTAGCCTGGCCAAGGTGGCAAAAGCTGTCTTTACAAAAAATATTTAATACAAAAAATTAGCAGGGCGGTATAGGAGGCTGAAGCAAGAGAATCACTTGAGCCTGAGAGGCAGAGGTTGCGGTCAGCCGAGATCATGCCACTGCACTCCAGCCTGGGCGACAGAGTGAGACTCTGTCTTGAAAAAATAATAATAATAATTTAAAGGTTTATATACACATTCTCATGTGAAGATTAGTTTTTATTTCTCTGAGATAAATTCCCAGGAATGCAATACTGGATCACATTGCATTAGTGTGCTCAATTTTATAAGAAACTGTCAAATTGTTTCCTAGAGTGGTTTTATCATTTTACATTCCCACTAGCAATGTGTATCAGTGATCCAGTTCTCTGTATCCTTGTGGGCATTTAGTGTTCTCACTGCTTTTTATTTTAGCTATTCTAATAGATATATAGTGTATCTTATTGTCAGTTAAAAACTCTTCTATTTCTTCTAGACTTTAGGTTGTTTATAACAATTTTCATTTTAATTTGCATTTTCCTATGATATTGAACACCTTTTTATGTGTTTATTTGCCATTTGTATGTATTATTCTGTGAAATATTTCTTCTCTGTTCTCTTTTCTCTGTGAAATTTTCTTCTCTGTTCTAGTCATCATGCTCCATGTCTTTTGCCCATTTTTGAATTGCATTTTTTTTAACTATTGAGTTTTGAAAGTTCTTTCGTGGATGCTTACTTTTTCTTGGATGCATGGATTGCAAATATTTACTCCCAGACTAAATCATGTCTTTTATTACTTTTCACAGACCAAAAGTTTCTAATTTTGATGTGTTTGTTTTATAATTGAGAGAATATTGTGATTATGAATGAAGTACATAATCTCAAAATTTTTAGTAATTAGATTATCTCCAAATTATCAGTTATGGGATTACCAGAGAGATGGTTGCAAGCTTTAGAATAGAGGCTTACCTTGAAAGGGAAATATAAACATTTATACCACTCATAAATATAGCTAACATTTACATCATGCTTTCCTCGTGTCAGACACAATTGTTTGAGGCATTATTCTTATCATTACCACCTCACAATGGTGGAGTAGCCAGGGCTAGGCTGCCAGAAATACTTAGACAAGGCAACTGAAGGCTGACACCTTAGATTTGTGTTTATTCACAGAGAAGCCAGGGATGGAACAGAAAAAGTGCTTGGGTTTCCTCAGTACATTCCTTTTTTTTTTTTTTTTTTGAGACAGAGTCTCGCTCTGTTGCCCAGGCTGGAGTGCGGTGGCATGATTTTAGCTCACTGCAACCTCCACCTCCTGGGTTCAAGCAATTCTCCCGCCTCAGCCTCCTGAGTAGCTAGAACTACAGGCGTGTGCCACCACACCTGGATAATTTTTTTGTGTTTTTAGTAGAGATAGAGTTTTGCCATGTTGGCCAGGCTGGTCTCAAACTCTCAACTGAAAGTAATCCACCCATCTTGGCCTCCCAAAGTGCTGGGATTACAGGCACGAACCACAGTGCCCAGCCAGCACATCCATTCTTTACCCAGCAAAACCCAAATATTCTCAGGATGGATAAAGCATTTCTTGAGATAGCCTAATAGTGAATACTTCCCCATGTAATAACTAGCCTCCAACAGAGCTAAAGTTTTGTTTCCAAAACAGTTCTGCCCCAGGAATAGGAATAGTCATGCCATTTCTGATGAAGCCTGAAAAAATGTTCATTTTGGGGTATTTGGAATATTCTAGTTCTTCTACAGGTATAGCATGTGATGTAACTTACTGGTATTTCTCTATGTTTTGTGTGTTTTCAATGACCAGTTTCTAAAACTTTCACAGTCCCAGAAGTAGAAGGAGTTGTTTTCTACTGTCTGAAGTTAGTGCCAGAAAAAGACTATTTAGAAGATTTTGATTATATTTATTATACCTGTGTAGAGGCCTGGAAGTTAATCCTCTACATTTCAATATTCATAGTGTGTCTATTTCCCGTATCTACATCTCTACCATTCCCTTGTCCCCAAAGATTTCACCATTGTGATACTCTTTCCAGCAAAATTTAAATGGCCCAGTTGAATTTACTAAAATATTACATTTGAAAACTTATAAAAATATGCAATGTTTAAAATAATTTTTTAAAAATTGTGTATCACAGAATTACCTGGAGAGATATTTTAAAAATACTGAGGCCAAGGACCAGCCCAAAATAATTAAACTGAAATTTTGTGGACTGGGGCTCTGGGATCAATATTTTAAAATAACTTTCCAGATACTTATAATTCCCAGCTAGGGATAAGAATTTTGAAGTTAAATTTGCTAAGTGATAGAAACATATTAAAAATTATCTATTGAAAGCCTTAATTCTTTTTTTTTTTTTTTTTTTTTTTGAGAGGGAGTCTCGCTCTGTCACCCAGGCTGGAGTGCAGTGGCGCAATTTTGGCTCACTGCAACCTCCACCTCCTGGGTTCACGCCATTCTCCTGCCTCAGCCTCCTGAGTAGCTGGGACTGCAGGTGCCCGCCACTGTGCCCGGGTAATTTTTGGTATTTTTAGTAGAGACGGGATTTCCCCGCGTTGGCCATGATAGTCTCCATCTCCTGACCTCGTGATCCGCCCGCCTCGGCCTCCCAAACTGCTGGGATTACAGGCGTGAGCCACCGCGCCCAGCCGAAAGCCTTAATTCTTAATTTTTAACATTCCTTTTTTATACCCTTGCATTTTTATTTTAACTACATATTGCATAGTATATTTATTTAATTTTGAGCCACTTAGAAAAGAAATGAGACACACAAAATGAAATGCCTAGTCTTAATTGCAGCAACACTTAAAACTTAATAAACTTAATTTTTCCAGTAACATATGAAATACTGTATGTGTAGGTAAATTACATTATTTAAAAATATTTAGTTTCTTACATTAATATGTAGAATATTTCTATTATGAGAGAAATTACATAATTTTTGCAATTTTCATTGTCTCAATAAAAATTAAGCTGGCCTATTTAAATCAAAATATTCAAATAAAATAATATATAAAGGAAAATTTGGGACTGATAATAAGGAATGTTACAATTAAAGCATAAGGACTAACTGTATTTTTATAAAAATAGAAAAGATAGGTAAAAAACATACATTTTTCTGTTCATAAAGTTTTTTCTCAATTTAAATAGTGACTAATTTTTTTTATATACTTACTATGTTATTTGATCTAGATTTCCTCTTTTGATAGCCAGATTCAGATGATTTCAAAAATTAGTTAAATATGTCTTATAAAAACAAGACTATGTTACAACTGATACATTCTTCAGACAGATTCTATCGCCCTTTTGAAGATTTTCAACTTTCAGTCACCCATTCTGAGGATCCTTTAGTACAGACATAATTATATTTCTTTGCATAGGTTCCAGGACAATTTTATAAATATGCTCACGTTTGACCTGTTTTCTCGTGGGTATTGATTTAGCATTATAAAATCACTGAGTAGTTTTAATTGCATTAAACAATTATTTGTTCACTGCCTAGTGATTCATTTTTTAAAATATTAGCATAACAGAGAACTGATTCAAAAATTATTCCAACATCATGTATACCAATTAATCATTTAGTGTTGTTAGGACTTAAGTGAATGATAATAACAAAATGAAAAATCTAATGATGCAAAAACATTTACATTAATAAACTTCAGAGACATGTATTATACTTCTACATATATCTATACTATGAATATAAAGCAAATGTCACCAGTTTTTAAAAATCATAATGGGATTTGTAGAGCATTGCAATTCTGTTTTATGAACCTGAGAATAAGTGTACCCAAGAACATTTAAGGGTTAAGCTAATATATTTAACAGGAAAGAAGATATATGGAGGGAGTTACGTGATATGCATCACATGCCTATATATATATAGAGAGAGAGAGAGAGAGAGATTAATATAGAAATTTTAAATATCATTTTTGTGAATCTTAAACCTATTAATTTGAAGCTATTCAATCTTAAAATTAATTTAAATATTTAAGCCATACTAAGTAGAGCTGTTGAATCGTTGCTCATCCTCTATACTTGTTACAGTATCTGGGTATAAGTAGTAGGTTAAAAAATTCAGTTGGGGCCAGGCGCGGTGGCTCATGCCTGAAATCCCAGCACTTTGGGAGGCCGAGGTGGGTAGATCATGAGGTTAAGAGATCGAGACCATCCTGGCCAACATGGTGAAACCCCATCTCTACTAAAAATACAAAAATTAGCTGGGTGTGGTGGCACGTGCCTATAGTCCCAGCCACTTGGGAGGCTGAGGCAGGAGAATCGCTTGAACACGGGAGGTGGAGGTTGCAGTGAGCTGAGATCATGCCACTTCTCTCCAGCCTGGCGACACAGTGATACTCTGCCTGAAAAAAAAAAAAAAAAAAAAAAATTCAGTTGGGAAGATAACTAAACTTTCCTAGGCAGAACTCTTTGAAAACAAGCTATAGTTTCAAAATGGAATTAATAGTCTGTCCATTTATTTGATGTTTATTAATTTTCTTGTTTATTCTAGTCATCATGCTAGACAGCAAATATAATAAGATGACTATGACAAAGCCTCTTTCCTCTAGGCACAGTCCAGAAGCAAAGACGTTGAATAATAGACTCTGGTGAACTCAGATCCAGAAAAAAAAAAAAAAAAGGGAGACAAAATTCTTCCCTCTGAAGCCCTGTCTTCACTAAATTGCTTGGCCTTGTGTATTGCATTGATTTAGGAGGTTTTGTTTTATTTTGCTTAAACTTCCCATATACTCCCTAGCTTCTTCCCTCATTTTAGATGTAAACTTTATATTGTAGAATCACATACATATGGAAAAGTAAACCATCCTAAATATATGGCTTGACGAATGTTGATTAAATGAGCTTGCCTATATAACCAGTGCCCAGATCAAGACACAGAATTTAATTAGAAATACAGTAGCCCTGTGGCCAGTCATTAGCTTACATTCCACACATGTCCTGACTCTGAGCATAATCTAGCTTTACCTTGTTCCTATAGAACCATACACTTATTGAAAGAAAAAGAAAAAAAATAGAGCTAGGCGAGGTAGCTCACACCTGTAATTCCAGCAGCTCAGGAGGTTGAGGTGGGAGGATTGCTTGAGCCCAGGATTTCAAAGCTGCAGTGAGCTATGATTGTGCCACTGCATTCTAGCCTGGGCAACAGAGTGAGAACCCAACTCTCAGAAAAAAAAAAAAAAAAAAAAGAGGGTCTAATCCATAGAGATAAATGCCTATAACGATTCACATTCTTTGTCCTGGGAATCCCTGCAGTTGAGAATTATTAGGCTATATTTGACCTTTTCTCAGTGCACTTGAATCTGTGTGTCTCTTCAGTCATCTGCCCTTCCTTCTTTTCATCTTTTTTTTTTTTTTTAAGGGAATTATTTGTGATTTGTTCACTGTATTCTCTGAGAGAGATCCCAGGAACACTTGGTTGCATTGTGTGCCTGAGTATATGCCCACATGCACTTTTCCATGAGTAGTTATGGATCACAGAAGGTCAACATGGTTCTACAGAGTTATTGTTAAAATGTGGATACTGATTCTGCTGAACATGCCAGTAGTTAAGTAGATGTGTGCCAAGGACCTTTAGAAAACAAAAAGTACCTACCCTGAGACCTCTGACAATGATGGCCACCACTATAATATGTGAAGTTGCCCATAAAATACAATAAAGCCTACCCTTACCTCAGTGACACACTGTGCCAGCTCGAGATTAGGGTCTTAAGCCATTGGCTTGATTCACTCACTTGCCAAATGGTTTATCTCCCCCATATCGGCCTCCAAATGAGCTCAATTTAATTCTGTGCTTTGGTAAAATTACTATTTGCTGAAAATCTTCCATTTTTGGATTTACTTGAAGAGGGATGAAATCACCAATTTAAATCTGTAACTGCCTAAGTAAATTTTATGGAAAATAGATGAGTAATTATAAATTTCATCAGTTAAATTAGTATCCCAAATGAGTCATTACGCATTAAAACTTTCTGAGGCAAAGTGGCATAATGAAGAGGGCAGGCACTCAATTTGGAAACAGAAACTTTCAAAAAATATCTGGAATGTCCACTAACTAGCTGTGAACACAGATTTCTTATCTACTCTAGGTACTATTTTTTGTTTCTGTAAAATGGAGCTGTCATTTCTCTCAGTGACACAGATTATGTTGGTAATCCATAGAGATAACTGTTAAGTGCCTATAAAACTATAACGTTTCTCTGTCAGTTGAAACTGTTTATGTTGGCTGGGTGCCATGGCTCATGCCTGTTATCTCAGCAGTTTGGGAGGCCAAGGTGACAGGATCCCTTGAGCCCAGGAGTTCAAGACCAGCCTGCGCAAAATAGTGAGCCCCTTTTATTAAAAAAATAAAAATAAAAATTAGCTGGGCATAGTGGTGCACATTTGTAGTCCTAGCTCTGCAGGAGGCTGAGATGGGAGGATTGCTTAAGCCTGAGAGTCTGAGGCTGCAGTGAGCTATAATTGCACCACTGCACTCCAGTCTAAATGTCAGAGTGAGACCCTAATTTTTTAGTGTCTCTAAAAAATTAACAAAAAACCCAAAACAGTATATGTGTATTTCCCTATTAGCCAGATCTTATTTGTAAAGACAAAAATCTGAGCTTTCAACTTATTTTTTCCCCCTCAAATCCAGTGGTGCTAGGTGAATATTATAACATAAGTGGCTATCATTGTGTTTAAGTTGTAAAATTTAATTACAGGTCTATCGATAGACTATGTGGAAAACAAGCTTTATTGGATCAGTTCGGGGAATGGAACCATAAATAGATGCAACCTGGATGGTGGTAATTTAGAAGTAATCGAGTCAATGAAAGAAGAATTAACAAAAGCTACAGCCCTAACCATCATGGGTAAGTGAAATTATTCTATAGCTCGGTTGCTTTGTATTGATTGGAGGCTGATTTATTATGACCTGTTAAAAGCTTAGGAAAGTTACTGCTCCATTAACACCAGAACTATATTCAAATTGAACACTTCTATGAGGTTTTCTTCTCTTCCTTCTTTTCCTCTTTAGCAAACAGACTTACAAGATTATCCAGATCAGAAACTTAGTGTTAGCAATACTAACATTACTGTTACTGATTCTTGGCTTACTATGACTTGTATTATTTTACAATTGTTATTTTCTGTGTTCTATTACAGTCCTCTAAAGTCTAAGGGCCTAGTGCATTTGTCACAGTAAAGTCAAACCTGGCTTACCTCCATTTAATAAAGAATAGCTTGATCCATAGGTAGAATTCAAAAGACAAGACAACAGGGTCCATTTGACCAATGATTGAAATAATTTCCCATTGAATAATTCTTTTCAGTATTTTGGAGTGAGTAGAGATTTTACTTATTTGAGTGTTATTTCCGTTCCTTTGATTCAATCTTCTAGGGAAAAAAAGGTGCCAAGTAGGTAAAATGATTAGGAAGCTAAAAGGGAGGTATGGCTTCCATGGAGCAAATAATTAACCTCTACTATATTGATATTAGAAGCTAATGTTTGAAATGTAAGTTTCAGTTTAAAAAGGTAGTTTGAATTTTTCAAAAGATGTTAAGAGTGGATGCACAAAGAAGAGCCCTTTGTTGAGGATGGCTGTTTTGATTTAGTGAATGGCTGGCTCTAAGCTGAAGTTCGTGGTAGGTGAGAGGTGTGAGGATTGGCTAATCTACAAAGAATTTCAGTAATTGCATTTGGTTACAGGATAATAATCAGAAAATTATTTAATATTTATAATTCTGAATATTGTGATATATTCAGAATAATTTTTAAAAACATATAATTTATGAAAAGCCCATTTGAATACATTTTTACATTTATTTATATAGGTAAAAATTTATGCCTTTTAATTCTATATTCTAAATCTTTTAGCCATTTTACTGTTTCTCAGGTTTGTGAGGTTTTGTTGTTGTTGTTGTCTTATTTTTTTTGGTAATGAATGTTCATGAGTATATGTTAATAAGTAAACAGTTGTTAATTGAGACAGATTTAGAAATTCATTTTCTAGACAAAAAATATTTTTATCATCTTTGATTTTCAATTAAATTAAAAATATCTAGATGAAGGTGAACAAGGTTGAAATGTTGCAAATTTTATTTAAGAATGAGTCTTCCTCTCTCTTGTGAAGGAAAGAGAAAAAGAGATTGTTTTAACAAACCTTAAGTGTTAAGATGATCTCTATTTCGATTTTTATTATGGGGAAATATAGACATTAAAATATCTGCCTATATCACAAAGTTGTGAGAATCACTTGAAGTTCTAAATGAATGTACTTTTTGAAAAGTAGAGTTCTATGGAAATGTCAAAGTTGGCATCCGATGCCTATTACTTTGGTCCTTAAAGCACTCTCTCTGTTTCCCTAGTTGGGAATTTCCAGATATGTGATAGAATAATTCATCAGATGTTTAGTGTTTTTCATCTGCTTAAGCTTATTCTTAAATTGCTGTCCTTCTGCTATACCTTTTACTTATATGTTTTTTCTAAATTATTTCTTAGAATCAGTGTGTTTTTTTAAATAGTTTTTCTTCAGATGAGGAATTTAAATGTGTAAAAGACAAATCATCTTGTATTTAAGTCTCCAATTTTCTTTTTGAGTCTTTGGGCAATTTCTGTGCTATTTATATAGCATTATATTGATATTCTTTTCATTGTATATATCCAGAAGTTACATATGTATAAAACAAAGGATTGTACTTGACAAAAAGGTTATTTTACAGTAGGAATTTATTGACAATTATTTTACAGTGTCTATAAGATGACTTTTTTTAAAAAAACAGAATATATTACTCAGTACTGGAAAATGAACAATAATATTTTGTCTTATGAGTCTTTGTACATATTTTAAATAAAAATAAGCAGAGTTTAAATTCTGAAAGCAGTTGAGTAAGCTGCAACAGTCTCTAAATCATCACCCACATTATGTTTTCAAAAACTGATTTCCAATATACTTTATGAAACCCAAACTAGCAAATAGCATAACCAATGAACTCAATAAATTAGAGGGAAGGTGTTAAAAATCTTGCATAACATTTCAAGGAAAGTCAGTGACTTTTAAGGGAAAAAAAAGTATAATAAAATTGTTGCCTTGTAGAACTATTTAAGGCTTTATAAAGGTTTATTTCTGCTAATATTGCTGCTGACCATGTTCTGAGTAGGAAATGAATACTAAACTTACAGAGCTCAATGCTGCTGTAAATATAGTATCAAAAAATGGAGCAGGTGTCTATCTTAGCAAAAAATAAAGTCTGTTAGGTTTGTCGACTGATAAATGGAAGAAGGAGAAAGTATGAGTGAGACCGTAACGCCCATATTGTGTCAATGTTGTGAATCTGATATGACAACAGCTTTGTAGAGGAACCCTGCCTTGCAGAAATTAAAATTCTCTTAACAAGTAAATTGCTGTGTAAGTATACCCCTTTTTGCCACCATAATTTGAGTAGCCCTGAAATACAAAGAATAAATATATATATTAAAAAAAAAAAAACCCTCTTGGCCGGGCACAGTGGCTCATGCCTGTAATCCCAGCACTTTGGGAGGCTGGGGTAGGCAGATCACGAGGTCAGGAGTTCAAGACTAGCCTGGTCAATATAGTGAAACCCCATCACTACTAAAAATACAAAAAAATTAGCCAGGCATGGTGGCGGGTGCCTGTAATCCCAGCTACTTGGGAGGCTGAGGCAGGTGAATCGCCCAGGAGGTGGAGGTTGCAGTGAGCCGAGATCGCACCATTGCACTCCAGCCTGGGCGACAGTGCGAGACTCAGCTTCCAAACAAACAAAAAGCCTCTTAATGCCTCTACTGGCAATATGTTAACTGGGCATATCAAAATACACTTAGCAGTCTGAGAATTTAAAATTTAAAGTACATCACCAAAGAGAATCAGGGGAGGAGTCTCTATAGCATTTTTTGGCTTGGCTTTAAACTTACTCTTCTCCTCAGGGTTCTCCTTCTTTCAAAACCTCCACCCTTTCTCTTTGAGAAGAGAAAAAACAAATGTGATGGCCTACTTGCTGCTGAGGCTGAATACTATAGTCATATAAAAAAAAAAGCAATGAAAAAGTAAAACACAGGAACCTCGCCAATATCCAGGGGATTACTGAAGACTGCAGTTACAAATGTTTAAGAAGAAATTTGTCTACAGTGATCCTGAAATTACACATCCAGAAAACAAGTCATTGTACTATGAAGTGATTAGTATATACAAGTGTATGATAGTTCCCCAAAGAGGCTACATAGGTGCTGAATGATAAGTAACTAAAAGTTTGTCTTTCACAAACATTTAAGAGTAGTCTATCCTAAAGCAATGTTAAAAAAAAAAATCTCTTTGAACGCTTTGCACAAGTTTTTAAACCTCAAGGATTATAAATTGGAACCACTCGAGGCTCTTAGTTTTACTTAGAATAGTACCCAGATCAAAATAAAGCAATTATTTGATGACTCAGTCAAGACCTGTAAACCGAGATATGTTTCATAAACACTTTGCTATATCTCCTTTTAATAAGTAGAGCTTTGCTTTCTTTCCTTTGAGTGTGGGTAATGTCTCATTTTTAATGAAGAGTATAAGGCAGAAGTGATGATATGTGGCTTTGGGGACAAAGTCATAAAAAGCATGAGCTTCTTTGCCCTCTCTTGGATCACTGTCCTTAGGCAAAGCCAGCTGACATGTTATGAGGACCCTCAAGCAGCGCAGTGGGAAGAAAGGCAGATCTCCAGCCAGCAGCCATGTAAACTAGTCATCTTGAAAGCTGAACCTTTAGCCCCAGTCAAGATTTTAGCACAAGCCAACAGCTATAAAGTAACCTCAAGGGAGACTCCAAACCAGAACCACCCACATGGCTGCTCCCAGATTCTAGACCCACAGAAACCATGTGAGACAATAAATGTTTTATGGTGCTAAGTTTTGTAGTCACTTTTTGCTCTGCTATAGATACTAATTCATATGTTTACCCACAGGGCAGTCATTTATTTATGAATAGACTTAGAAGTTCAAATCTTTTTTTTTTTTCCATAATTTTTTTTTTTATTATACTTTAGGGTTTTAGGGTACATGTGCACAATGTGCAGGTTTGTTACATATGTATCCATGTGCCATGTTGATTTCCTGCACCCATTAACTCATCATTTAGCATTAGGTGTATCTCCTAATGCTGTCCCTCCCCCCCTCCCCCCACCCCACAACAGTCCCCGGAGTGTGATGTTCCCCTTCCTCTGTCCATGAGTTCTCATTGTTCAATTCCCACCTATGAGTGAGAACATGCGGTGTTTGGTTTTTTGTCCTTGCGATAGTTTACTGAGAATGATGTTTTCCAGTTTCATCCATGTCCCTACAAAGGACACGAACTCATCATTTTTTTTTAGTTAAGCAGGTTATGAATGAGTAAAGTATGTCAGGGGTGATAAAACCAAATAGCTCCAACATACATGTTAAGTAGGATCTGAGTCTAGGCTGCAATATCTGAACTAGCTTGGGAGTGGCAGGTATTATGATGGAGTGGGAAAAATGAACGTCCCACTTACGGTAGAACACCTCTCAGCTCCACTTATTTTTGCCATAAGGAATATTAACCATTTGTGCCATATCTTTTATTTTTGAGGAGAAGGAAGAAATACAGATATTTATTTAAAATCTCATAATTTTTAATTATTAGCAAGTAATCTTTTTTTTAAATTTTTTTTTAGAAAAATAGCATGGAAACTGACATACTATATAGGCTAGCTATGAAGGCTATGAAGGCTAACACTATAAAAGCCAAGCACTCTACAAAAAACAACAACACAAATCTCTACAATAACCTTCTGTTGTTGCTTCAGCACAGAGGGCACCAGGTGTCACCTCTGGTTTGGTCATCATTTATACTGGTGATATTGAGTTGCTGAGAGAAAAGGATGGAGTTAAGGCAGCCAACACCCAGCGGTACCACTAGAGGGGACTTTAGTAGAAAAAAAAAAAAGTCACCTGGTAGAGCTGGTATAATATACAGAGGAGAATAGGCCCGTTCTGTAGAGAACAGGATACAGGATTTTCCACGAAGATTTTCTAGTGGTGTTTGAACAGAGCTTGTATTCTGCCTGGGGTACATAAAGATTAAGGACATACTAATGTTAGGTGTAACTCTTATTTGAGTTAAACTCCTAACAAGGCAATGTAACTACTTGTAGAACTTGCACCCTAACAGCAATAAATATCGATTGCCATTCATTCTTTCGTTCTTTCAACAAGCATTTATCAGTGCCCACTATGTGCCAGCTGCTGATATACATGGTGGCAAGAATCCCAGCTTGCGTAGTAACATGGAAGACAGACCATAAAGCAGATAAATCAGTAAAACATATATATAGTATGATAGTTGAATGTTAAGGGAAAAAAATAGCAGATCAAGGAAAATAGATAAGGAAGTGTATGGGGTGAAATTTGAGGCTGAGTAGCCAAGAGTTTGCGAAGACAATGACTTCTGAGTAAAGATCTGAAGAGATAGTGAGAGAAGATCGAAGGAATGCTGTGTGAACTAACAACTGCTTAACATTTTGCTGATTTTACAGTTTTTATATTATCTTTTAAATGTTTTGTTTTTTTAAAAAAAATATAAAACATGATTACATTAAAATAAATCTTCCCAGGTGAGAAGGTTAATTTTCTAAGACAGAAATCCTTTAAGTTGGCCGGGCGCGGTGGCTCACGCTTGTAATCCCAGCACTTTGGGAGGCCGAGGCGAGCGGATCACGAGGTCAGGAGATCGAGACCACGGTGAAACCCCGTCTTTACTAAAAATACAAAAAATTAGCCGGGCGTGGTGGCGGGCGCCTGTACTCCCAGCTACTCGGAGAGGCTGAGGCAGGAGAATGGCGTGAACCCGGGAGGCGGAGCTTGCAGTGAGCCGAGATTGCGCCACTGCAGTCCAGCCTGGGCGACAGAGCGAGACTCTGTCTCAAAAAAAAAAAAAAAAAAGAAAAGAAATCCTTTAAGTTTGTCATGGCTCAAATAGTGTATTGCCTGTGCTTCTCCTATTCTCCAGGGGGCTCACTTAGTCAGATTTGATTTACACTTTGGGTGCAATGACTGTTTAATGAGGACTGTTAACACCTTTCAAGTTGCTAGATAAAAGCTGACCAACCTATAACTCTGAACATCAAATTATTTTCCATTTTTATTTTATTTTATTTTATTTATTTTATTTTTGAGATGGAGTCTCACTGTGTCACCCAGGCTGGAGTGCAGTGGTGTAATCTTGGCTCACTACAACCTCCACCTCCCAGATTCAAACAATTCTTGTGCCTCAGCCTCCCCAGTAGCTGGGATTACAGGCATGCACCATCACACGCGGTTAATTTTTGTATTTTTAGTAAAGACGGGGTTTCACCATGTTGGCTAGGCTGGTCTTGAACTCCTGACCTCAGGTGATCCACCCACCTCGGCCTCCCATCTTCTCCATTTTTAAAGATGATCTTGTCAGTTTTCCTTACTTTCAGGGCTGGCAAATACAAAAGTTTCTGCTTTCTAATATACAGTAATAACTAGTTGCTCTAAAATTATATTTACGACGTTTTCTCTTAGATTTTTTTTCTAAGTATTTTGCAAAACTTTTTATGGAATTTTCTTTTATAAAAATACTTCTGTTTGGCCGGGCATGGTGGCTCACATCTGTAATCCCAGCACTTTGGGAGGCCAAGGCAGGTGGATCACAAAATCAGGAATTCAAGACCAGCCTGGCCAAGATGGTGAAACCCCATTTCTACTAAAAATAAAAATAAAAAATAAAAAATTATCCAGGCGTGGTGGCGGGTGCCTGTAATCCCAGCTACTCAGGAGGTTGAGGCAGGAGAATTGCGTGAACCTGGGCTGCAGAGGTTGCAGTGAGCCAAGATGGTGCCACTGCACTCCAGCCTGGGCGATAGAGTGAGACTCTGTCTAAAATAAAAATAAATAAATAACTACAAATAAAAAAATCTTCTGTTTTATGAAATAATAATATGATAAAACATTTTCCTACATGATTTTAAACGATTTGTGCTATAAAATAGTATATAGTCAGCTATGTAATATTTTACTATCGATTACCTAGTATTCAGTTATAGGGATTTTTTGTGTTTATTTACCTTTTTCCTCACAACTTTTGACATTTTCCTGGTCACTAATGCCTGCAGGAGACAGTGACACAAACTCCAGTTAATCAAGTCACTGTTCAGTTTTTAGTGCCTTTATGAGGAGCAGGACTTTAAAACTATTGACTAAAATTAGGGTTTCTGGGTTATTTATGGATTTTATTTAACATATTTTTTTTCCTTTCTGCATATGCAGTTTGAGAGCAGACTGCATATATTGTATTTACACTGAAGAGAAAGTTGAACAAATCAATTCATGGAGATAAGAGAAAATACACATATAAAACGAATATTCTCACAGAAACAATAGTCTTATTTCTTGTTGAAAATTATGATGGAATTCACGAAATAGAAGGATGATAGCTTATCTGTATTTTGTACTTTTTTAGTGGGGCATGAAAGAGCTGGTGTGAATGGATCATAGCTTTAAAATAGAAGTGAGGGTATGAATAATATTTAAGCAAACCTGAAGTCAGTATGTCTAAATAGAGAATCACTGACAATTTGTGTACTTAATGGTCAGCATATCATTTAATCACAGATGCTCTTGACATTGTTTATTAAAATAAGTCATGTAGTAATTTGTCAAGGTCAAGAGTTTGAGCCCTAGGCCCTATAAAGGATATGAGTTTGAAGTTACCCTCCACCCTTCACTCACACCTATGAGCTATTTATTCATTATTCTCTGCTATTCTACTATATGCACAGTTGCTCTCATTTGTATTTCATTCTGTATATACTTTTTGTTGTTGTTGTTTTATGGCACTAAATGATCTTTGGAAGTTGTATTTACCATGATATTTGTAGATAAGGAATCTGAAATTATCATGACATATTCTACTTGAGTGTCAAGGTGTAGGCATATATATTTTTATTTATATATTTGTATGTCTTACCTTGGGCTGCTATAGCAAATTAACATAGGCCGAGAGGCTTTAAAAACGTCGGAAGTTTATTTCTCACAGTTCTGGAGGCTGGAAGTCTGAGATCAGGGTGCCAGGATGGTTGGGTTCTGGTGAGGGCCCATTTCCAGATTATAGATTGCTTACTTTTTATATCTTCTCATGGCAGCAAATGAGAGAGAGTAAAGAGAGAGAGAGAGAGAGCTCTCTGGGGATCCTTTCATCAGTTCACTAATTTCATTCATGAGGTCTTTACTCTCATGACCAAATTACCTTCCAAAGATCCCACTCTGCAATTCCATCAAATTGGGGATTAGGATTTCAACATGTGCATTCTTGAGGGACACAAATATTCAGTCTATTGTATGTGTGTGTATGTATGTATGTATGTATGCATATATATATGCACACACATATGTACACAAGCACGTATATAATTCTTATCTATCCATTATATATATCTCCTTATCTATTTCTCTATATGTTGGCACAAAAGTAATTGTGATTTTGCCATTAAAGTAAAGATAAAGTTTTAACCTTGCATGATTTTTATCACTAATTTGTTGATTCATCCATTAGTAATCAAACTATTAGATTTAAATAAAATAGGAAATAGTTTTAAATAAATGATTATATAGGTTAAAGCAATAGAAAAGAACATAAAAAATTACAAATAAAAAATTTCATTTGTGAAGTTATGCTAATCAGAGTTCATTTTAATCCGTTTTATAAGTTAGGCAAAAGTATTTCAACTTTTAGTTAAGAATTTGGTGGGAGTTTACAACATAAAACTGCTTAATTTGTCTTAGAATAGGTTTGTGCTTCCTATAAATATCTAAGTAGCTATCTCCAACAACCCTCAAATCTTAGAATCACTTGCAATTGGCTAACCTCACTATGAACTAAAAGAAACTTTGAGTCACAGGTAAAGGCAAAAAAAAAAAAAAAATAGCCTTTAATTACACGATTTCCATAAATATTTATGCTCTCTCTGCTAAATTTTTCTATTTATCACAATTTTAATATATTATACTATTGAGCTGTTTCAAGTGGCAATTTTCCAGGAACGGGATTAATAAGTAAACATTAAAAAGAGATTAAATTTTGGCTACTATGGGGATCAATCAAAAAAGGTGTGTTCTGTGTGTATTTGCAGACTCATGTCACAGTCTAGTAATGAGAAAAACGCTGGTTCTGTTGATTTGGTTATGCACACAACATTTGTTTTCAATCAATGTTAACCAAATAAGCTCATCATTTGTCTTTTAGGGAGCCCTTGAAAGGCTTTAGCAAACATAACCCTTAAGGACATTTGTTCATACTTTCTGTGGGCTCACCTCACAAACTTGAAGTTATCACAATAGCTGCTATGGAGATTCAAGGCACGTGGGTAGTTTACCAATGGGAAAGTCAAGGCTGTCAGATTAAAATACTTCCAGACACCATCTGCATATCAGAAAATGTCATGTTCAGTTGCTCAAGAATAAATACAGTGTTCATATTGTTGGGGATTAAAGGTTTCAAATGTTCCCTCTAGACGTTGTATGACAAAGTATTTACGATTGTTTAACCTCTCCGCTAACTGAAAAAAAGTGTGAGTTACAGCTAATGGCAAAAAAAAAAAAAAAAAAAAAAAAATTAGTTTTTACCTACACTAACTCTTAAGCTTTCTCAGTTGAATTCTCAATGATAAGCTTTTAAAATGTATATTTATTTCTCCTCAGCAAAATATTACTTGGCATAATAAATAATTTTAGAACTTTAAAAGTAAAAATCTAAGTGCTCAACTTGCACACTTTTTATGAATTTTCTAAGATATACTTAATATGATATACTTAAGATAGAAAAATTCAAAAAATACGTATAATAAAAAACTTAGTAAAATTGGCCTGCAGAAATCATCAAAAGCCTTTCTTCTACTTCTTAAGATAAATTATTATGGCTAGTTGTCATGGAACCTATGGAACATTATAAATGATGGCAAATGACAGGTTCTGGGATTGATGCATTTAATCTTGTTATCCTCAAACTGAACACTCGCAGATTTACATTGAACTCTGATTTGAAAGGAGTCTATATGCTGTCTTATTATAACAAAGTGGGGAGTCTGGTAATTTGAAAATTCCTTACCTCTTATAGTTCACCTTAAGGAGTCTCTTCTGTTTCCTACAATGCAAGTTCGCTTTACATGTTGTCAAGTGCAGATTTTTTTTTTTTTCAAAGCTTACTAAATCTCTTCCCCTGAATGTAAAAACAGCTGAAACTCAAGTTTCAAAGGAATCTTTGCTTTTCAGAAGACCCTTCCTTCCTTCCCTTCCTACCTTTTCTTCTCTCTTTTACCCCACTCTGTCCACCCTAGGCTCTCCATTGCTTTTCTCATATCTTTTTCTTTCTTTTTTTTGGGGGGGTGGTGGGGAAGGGGTCTATTTCTTTCCTTTATGAGAGAAAACAAACTTTCAGTTTCTATATTTTTATTTTCTGAAAGTAATTTGAGTCAATCAGATTCTGAAATGTCCTTTACTTCTACAATTTGTAAACTATGATCTACAGAAACCTAGAAATGTTATAGAAATGCCCAGAATACCACAATCAACGCAGGTCTGTGTTTATCGTTGATGTTTTGAGTTACTGTGAGAGGTTTTGCATTATATTTTGTCTAAAATAAAAGTTCCAGCCAGGTGTGGTGGCTCATGCCTGTAATCCCAGCATTTTGGGAGGCCAAGGCGGGTGGGGTGGATCACGAGATCAGGAGACGGAGACCATCCTGGCTAACACAGTGAAACCCTGTCTCTACTAAAAAAAAAATAAATAAATAAGAAATAAAATAAATAAAAATAGCCGGGCATGGTGGCATGTGCCTGTAGTCCCAGCTACTCAGGATGCTGAGGCAGGAGAATCTCTTGAACTCGGGAGGCGGAGGTTGCATTTTGCTGAGATCATGCGCCACTGCACTCCAGCCTGGGAGACAGATGGAGACTCCATCTCAAAAAAAAAAAAACAAAAAAAACTTTCAATAGGACCAATACTGACCACATTTATTCAGGGCTTAAGTGCTTAAGTATTATGAAGGACAGAAGAGAGTTGTGAGATAATGCCATGGCATTAGCAATGCTGATGAATGGGGAAAACAGATTGATACATATAAAATTGTCCGTGCAAATCACTGTACAAAAATGCAAGTAAGACTTCCAAATGCCTTCGGAGGGGGACTTCATGAGGAATGTAGGATTGAAATTGGCCCTGGATGAAGGCTAGAATGGGAAGAGACCTAGAGGAGAGACAGTAGTGTTTGTGAGCGCATGAATGTAAGAGTCAGGGATGGTCCCTTATAAGGACAGCTTGACTAGATTGAATCTACTTAACTAAGAATTCACATATGTACCTCTCTTTCCATTCTGCTAAAAAAGTGACTCATTGAAAATTGCACCTTTGAGGATTTTTTAAAATAGTCTTGAATTTATAGGATTGGCTCTGGTCAATGCCTCCCTTTTTTAAATAACAAATAAAATGTAATGCCCTGACTGTAATGAAATGAGAAATAACAGCAAAGTAATTTAAAATAAAAAAATCAATTCAATTTACAAATGCTTTGGGCATACTATATCTGAAGAAATAGCTGCTTTTTCTCGTATAAAGCATCACTAGAAGTGAAATAGCTAAAAATGCAGACTGATGCAGGTATGCTGTGCTGCTAGCTCTAAAATAACAAGTGGAATTGGTATCAATGGCTTGATTTTTCTGAAGTGGTGAACAATTTTTGGTAACATTTTGAACAATATAAAAAACAATTATATTGATGGAAAATTTAGTATTTCTTAAAACCATGTAGAAAATGCTTTGTCTTTAGATATAAAATAGAGTTACATTCTGGGTTCAGATACATGTAAACAAGATTTTTCATCAATATAAATGTCCACTGGGGTATTCAATGATGACATAGGAAATAGGACATTTTTTATTTTCAATGCTTTGTAAGATATTTACCATCCTTAACTCCTTATCCACTGAATGTCAATAATAGTCCTTAGTGATTTTGATAGCCAAAAACGACCTTACAAATTTCCTTAATTCCCCCAAGAGAATGGAAACCTTCCATTGACAACCACTGGAAAATTGCTTGTTGAGTAGAATGAAATTGAATTCTCACTTCTAAAGCAGCTCCTCTCCTGATCATTTTTTTTTTTCTAAAGCAGTTCTATAGTTTCTCCCAAGTGTTTGCCTTAAGCTCAGAGGGAACTGGGGCCAGTTTTTTTCCTTGATCCTCAAATGTATTTGTATGGCTAACTTTATTTTTGTATTTGATAGCCCTGTCTTTTTGTTTGTTTTATTGCTGTTGTTGTCGTTTGTTTTCCTTTCACACTCTGGTTAGGAACTTAACTTCTTGCCAGCAGTTGCCTCTTACCTTCCTCTCATTCTATCTCCAATCTCCAAACTTTCAATATCTGCTGTATTAGGACCTGCTGTGGCATTACCTACTTAGCCAATTTCAAAGGCTGAAATAAATGAGCGTTACTCAGAAATGCTCGTTTTCTTTCGCTAAATCTTGTTATCACAGCATTATTAGTTCCACCTTGTAAAGAAACTTAGAGTCAATAAGATTTGTTAAAATTCAAAGCATTATTAGCATTATTAGTCTCACATTATAGGCAAAAAAAAAAATTAGTAAGATTTGTTAAAACCCTGTCCTGTAAGATGAACGCTCTGGGATTGTGACTCAAGTCAAGTACCGTTTTACCATAAGGAAGAGCCTTGCTCCTGTAACTCTTCCTCTCGTTTTGTTCTCCTCTATCCCTACTTCAGTCATGTGCACTACATCCGGGTAAACTGTTTCTTCTTTATGTAATTATGCCCTACTTATTTCTCTTTGCCTTGTTGTTCCTTGAGTGTGTTCCCTGTTTATCAGCTACCCTAATGGGTGAAACACCATCCACTTTTCAAGATTATGTCTGCTTACCCCACTGTGATTGGCGATCTTTCTCTTCTCTAAATGCATTGGTATTTTCCTAATACAGTGGAGTATTTTTGTCTCCTAAAATAATCATATACGAACATGTCTCACTTCTCCATAATTTGAGACTACATTTTATTCATATATGTTTCACTCATAACACACAGCAAGACACTTCAGTGCATTTCAATAATAGTAAAATACACGAATAAATAGAATAATGACCACACACAAACACCTGCCACTGTGACCAAATATATTTTCAGTACAAGCAGACAAACGTTTATGTAAAATGACCATGGCCATAAATATATTGTAGAATTTAAGTATTTATTGAAACACATATTAAAATAAAAAGTTAAGCTATTAGGATTTGAATTGAAATGGGGAGAAAATGAATAAGAGGAAAGATGTATAAAATATAGCCAATCATTTCTGGCACATACTACATGTACATATGTATGTAGAAGTACAAGGAAAGAAGGAATATATCGGATTGTGTCTATTTTCATAGAAAGTAAACAGCTTAATGGAAGAAAAACAAAAACAAAAATTTAAACTCACACCAAAACTGAAAGAGTTCCAAAACAACATGTGAATTGGGATGGGAAGAGGGACATAATTCAGTTCATAGCAGAAGTAAAACTGTATATTAATTTGCATTACTTTTAAAATATATTTTAATTGCAAATATGTTTAAAAAGTCTGTATAGACTGCTCCAACTTTTATCATATGTATGCATTTGTTTAAAAAACAAACTTTTATATGAGTAAATGTATATTTTTTTAACCACCGTGATGCACTATTTCTATTAGTAACTATTATTTACAGAGCATCTACTTTGTTCTGGATAACTTACACACATTAGAGCTAATAGCCACAGCAACTGTGTTGATTGATCATGGTCAAAACTGGGTCTCTAACATAAGTCTGTCTATCTCCAAAGCCAGAGTTCTTCCCAATACACCAGTGATGCTCAGCTCCAGGAGATATTGCTTACCAGGAGACATTTGGCAATGCCTGAAGACATTTTAAACAATACTAACTGTGTGGGGAAAAGGGGCTTGCTACTGTCATCTAGCAGGTTGACAATATGATGCTGGTAAATGTCCTACAAGGCACAGGACAGGACAGCCCCCATAACAGGGAACTATTTGGGCTAAAATGTCAATAGTGCTGGGGTTGAGAAACCTGCACTGTACAAAAAATACCCCTTCTAACCTTCATAGCCGATTACCTCTATGAGGCCTGATATTGTGACTCTGGGCCCATCATTACAAATTGTGGTTAACAAAACAATCCTTAAACAATAAATGAAAGAGAGCATTTGGTGTTTATAAAACCTGATGGTATAAAAGTTTCTCGTAAAGTGGGCAGAGAAGGATAGGAAGAGAATATGCTTCTTTTCTGTTTTTTTTTCTTTTAAATGTAATTTAATCAAGAGTCAGGATGTTCTCCATTTTTATGCTTATATACTCTTATAATACTGATAATTGATTCATTTGCTCTAATTTTGATTTGTTTACTGATTCAACAATTTATCAAGTGACTATCATGAGCCAGTCACTACTTAGGTTCTAGGAAAACAGCAGAGCATAAAACAGGTAACAATTCCCTGTCCTTAGGTAGCTTATATTCCCAGTGGGGGAAAATAGCATATAAGCAAATAAACAAATCAAGTTTATCAGATGGTGAAAGATACTAATGGAGAAAATTCAAGAAGGGCATATGATTAGGGAGTGCAGAGTTGGGTTAGGAGGAAGGAGCCTGAAAGATTAGAATTTTAAGAGAGAAGATACGGCACTTCTCACTGAGACGTGACAGTTGAGCAAAAATCTGAAGGAAGTCTGGAGTGAGTCATTCAGGTACCTGTGGGAAGAACACATAAGGAAGGGAAAACAGGAAATGCAAATTGACTATTTGGTCATATTTTTAAACACCTTGGCCTTTAGAAGGAGAGGCTTATTTTTTTCTTTTTTAAGTGCCTTAGGCATAGAACTTATTTCCCTCTCTACAGAACTTGTATTCTAGTTAAAAAATATCTTATGTTTCATGTGGTTTCACTGCTGCCATTAAAGTATTATACTGAAATAGATTACGTAATTAATTTATGCATATATTTACAATGAGCAAAAAATAGTAATCTATAATATTTATTGAAAGCTTGTAGCTTTCATGTGTATAAGATTATTAATGATGAAGGAATTAGTTCTGCTTCATGTGTTTTCCTTTATTTCCAATTTATTATACCCAATGTTACTATTAATGATTATGTGTTTTAATAAGAGAAATTTCTAGTAAATATGATTATTTCAAGCTGTTATAGTTAATGTTTATAGAAATAATAAACTATAACCTAGTCATATAAAGAAAATAATTATAGTTACTCAGAACAAACTTAACTTTGAAGAAGTTTGTTGTTTCAATTTCAAATGTTCTAAAATTAAAGCTTGAATTATTTATGTTTATGGAATTATGGCAGTTAAAATTATCTAGATGTGGAGAAATTGGCAACTTACCTTCTTTAAAAGAAGATTGGGTTTTGGGGGGAAGAATTATCTCTAGACACCAGTTTTCTGAGATCATGTATTTATGAAATATTACTCGGTAGAAAGCGTTCATGGAATATGGACTATAATGCTTGAGAATAGTTCTCTTAATTAAATCTTTAAAATAATTTAGAAAAATAATCCCAGCTGCTGCCTGTCTCAGGGATTGAAACATTAATTTTCTTAGATAAATGAATGATCATCAGTACAATCATATTAGGAATTCATATAATTATTATAATATTTATAACTGACTTTTGTGAGAATGTACTACTTAAGATAATACAAATAAAGAGAAGCACGACAAATAACATATCATTTTAAAAGATTTAATGGTATTCTATTTACTTAAATATTGTGTTTACAACCACTTTTCAGTGAAAGATCTAGCGATTTAATTGTTACACTTGTATTGCACTTTCATCTGTGATTTGATATATACAATCCAGGTTATTTTAAATGCACTATAATAATGCTAAATATTTTAAGTGATTCTGCTTTCAAATCATACTTTTCAAAAGAGATAAGTTACTCTGCAGTGCGCACTGAGCAATGTCACTTAGTTCAAGGAACTTCAAATACATCTACCTAAACGTTCTAAGCCATCAGTCTTCTAATTGCCATAACACTATTCATTAAAGTAACAGCAATATATGAAGTATATCCAGGCAATTTGCCCAGCACTAAGTACAGTACATAGTTGTCTTCTCTAAGTACTCAAACCACCATTAATGAAAAGTAATTGCCCATCAAAATTTACATGAAAAGTACTATGTGAAATCTCCAAAGGACTATATGTGATACTCGTCCAGCAATTTTTGTCACTTTAAAATACTATGTTCCAACAGATTGCTCTTCTTAATGCTAATTACTTAGCACAATGGATAAATACAACAATCTCAAAGTATATCATACTACTATTTTTGTAACCAGATTATAATTGGTGATCAGAAAATGGTCTTATTAACATAAATGGAATAATTAAACCATATCAGCTATTTCATACTTAGAAGCATTCAATAGTGATTGTTTCTTCTTTGTAAACTGCTAAATTTTAACTTTGTCTGGAATCATTTTCAGGGAAAAATACATTGTTCACTATTTATATTATTTAAAAATGAACGAATTTCAAAATATGTGTATGTACATAGATAGATAGATAGATAGATAGATAGATAGATAGATAGATAGAGAACAGGGACATAATTGTTACATATTGCCCCCATGTCTCTTCTTTATTTAAAAAAGAAGTAGTACAATGTCTAGAGTGGAAAATAACAGAGTGTTTTATATTAATAAAAGACGTTTGAGTTAATATAATCACAGCAGCATTTTAATTAGAGTAAGAATACAAGAATAAATCAAGATAACTGAAGAGATTACTCCTGAAGTCTGCTCATACACTCCAGGTATTATCTCATGTTGGAATGTAGTGGATATCTTGGAATTGTGTCATGATCTGGCGAGTTTAATTCTCTTAAACAACTTAATCAGATAGAAGCCCTTTTTACTCAGCAATTTTATTCAGCCCAATCTAGACTTAGGTAGATGGCCTCTAGTTATAGGAATTTTGAGGGCTATATATACCTAGATTTAGATATAATTTAAAAATAATGAGTGCCTGAATATCATTGTGTTTAGACTTGTTTTTCTCCCTTTTCATAATCAGTATCAGCATTATCTGATATGGTGTAAGAAAAGTATTAAACATTACAAATTTGAAATAGACATCTGTATCAATTTAATTCTGATTAATATTGTTACATATTTAAACTATAGCCATTCAAGAAATATTCTGAGTAGTCTAGGATAAAAGAAGAACTCATAACTATGTGCACATTTAAAAAATGCTATGCTTTAAGGTTTTTAATTGTGGGTGTTATTGTTCTATGTAGTTTTTATATAGATATATCAAAAATGAACAGTACTCAGAAGGCCAATGACGAGATTATTTTGTGCTGAGTTGACTCCTAATAAGATTATAGATGAAAGGAAAAAAAGATTCTGTTATCTTACCATAGAGATAAGTGCATTGTCTAATGCTATGTGATGAGATTTAGAAAGACAGGTAGGTGACCCAGAACCTTTACAAGAAGACTCTTTAGTTAGTGTAATAGTAAGACAAATAATACTTGTGGCTTGGTGAGGACTGCTAAGAAATTAGATTAAAAAAATCATTTTTTCTCTTAAGGATGTATTTGATCTCATTATCTCTAGTATTGTCTTTAATTGAGAAATATATAAGACTTTTAAAAATTGAAAACTATTTCTTATAGTTCCATTAGAGGAACAGTAGAATATATAAAAGCTCCATAGCTATTGAAAGTGGCCGGTTGGGTGTGGTGGCTCATGCCTGTAATCCCAGCGCTTTGGGAGGCCGAGGTGGGTGGATCACCTTAGGTCGGGAGTTTGAGACCAGCCTGACCAACATGGAGAAACCCCGTTTCTACTAAAAATACAAAATTAGCTGGGCATAGTGTCTCATGCCTGTAATCCCAGCTACTTGGGAGGCTGAGGCAGGAGAAGCGCTTGAACCCAGAAGGCGGAGGTTGTGGTGAGCCGAGATTGCACCATTGCACTCCAGCCTGGGCAACAAGAGCGAAACTCTGTCT
>NW_026652299.1:10995526-11018182 GCF_009828535.3 Hylobates moloch
TTTTTTTTTTTTTTGAAATAGCTAATATGCCTCCAAGTCATTTCTATGCAAATTAAATATTGGCATTTCATATTTTTTTCTCATATTTTATTTTACCATCAAGATGTTTTATGAAGAATTCTGTTTATGAGAGAGCTAGTGAAAGTTAAAGAATAATTGGTGTATTTCACTGTATGCCTGTCTGATATTTTAGCTAAGTAATTACCTATGTATTCACATTTAAATTATTTTCCTTTTCTTGGAAATTATATATATTGTGATTATCCGTGTAACCAAAATGATACTTCCAAATAATTCACTGCCCTATCTTTAAAACAGTTTTTAAATCATTAAGATGACTATTTATCTTTAAATTCCAAATATAATGAGGACTGTATGTATCTGCAAATTCAGAATTATATTTCCTATTCAGAAGCATTATATTGTGATTTATTTCTAATGTACTGAGAACACATCTAGTAGATTTCCAGGTATAAGCATAAGGGTTCAATGAAGTGATAACATAACGTTCTTTCAGAGTTTTTTAAAAAAGGCCAGGTATGTTTTTGTTTATTTTATAATTTACATGTAAAACATAACATTCATGGTGAAATAAACTATAGAATAAAAGATTATAGGATGATACTCACTTTATAAACTACGTTTTTATTTTCATTTTCTGATTGAAGAGTATGCTCCTAGCTAGCAGGTTTCCTGTCCAATTTAAAGTACTGAGTTGCTATGACATAATATCTTGGTAAATGATTATTGAAATAGGCAACTTTTTCCCATGAAATAAGCTATAATGTAGAGGTTTTATGTGTTTTTATTTTTAAGTGAATATATCATATCAAATTATTTGTGAAAGAGAGGGACATGGCAAATGAGAACACTAAAGATCATTCATTTGTGACAATATTCATACTTTAACCTTTTTCTTAGTAATATATTTATATTTACACCCACACATATATTTCTAGTCAGTAAATTTTACAGTATTATTTATTTGGGAGTGTCAGGAGTTGGGTAGTAGTGACAGCAACGTGTTCACATTTTAATAATAAGGACAGAATAGTAAATTATCTAAGATGAGAGCAGCCATTTGAAGTAGTTTTTAAAATATTGCAATAATATATAGTGTGCTCAAACCAGAGTAAAGTGCTAGTTCGTATATTCTCATCTGATATTTAAAAAGTTGTTTAAGAAGCACACTGTAAAAGGATTTAGATTAATCGAAATCAAAGTTGAAGTTATATAACATTAATGCTAATGTAGTAAATTATAAAAAATGGCAAAACACTAACATTTACAGGTATCAGAAACTTTTATTGTAGAATTATAATTCTACAATAAAAAAAAGTTTAAAGCCTTACTTAAAATGGCTAAAATTTATGTCATTTAAAAAATACATAAACTGCTTTTCACTTTTAATTTGTTATAATCGTTGGTTTTCAGGTCAGTGAACGTTTCTATAATATTTTAATGTTTTCATAATACTATACTGTATGCTTATAGATATTTTATTTAAATAATTACCTATATGTACACATTTATTTTCCTTTATTTTGGAAATTATAGATATTGTAATTACCTTTCATATAACTAGTTATTTTCAGAGCTTGGATACAATGATAGATGTAGCATTTCTAGGTCAAATATTTTACACATTTTTAAGGCTTTACATCAATACTCTTTTGTTCTCTGGGTTACTATAAATATTCTATCATTTAGTGAAAGCAGTACTATTCCTCCTTACTCTCTCTCCACTTGAAATACCTGGTTAGACTTGAAATATCTAGAGAAAATCTGGTTCTTTTTCCTTATTTTTTTCTTTTTAAATTCAGAATGTTATGATTTTCAGGACCTTCTCCATCATGACTGCCATCTTGTAAGACTGTTTCTTATTTTTTAGATTCCTCCAAAAACTGAAAACCAAAACCTGAACACAATAATAAAGACTTATTTAGAACAAGGTCTACTGAGGTTAATATTTCCTGGGCACGATTATGTATGGAATTTAGTTACCAGGAGCAGAATGTCTTATTCTGGTTATCTCAAATAATGAGCAAAAGTGTCTTGTATAAAAATACGTATGACCCGAAGATAAAACAGGATTGTCAACAGAATCTAAGATGGGAAATTACAGAATGGTGTCAGGGAGGGAAAACTTTTCCTCTACCCTCTTAGGTTCAATGTCTGGTGGCGTATGAATTAAACTAACAAAGGATAGATTGACAGGAGAAAAGGCATACGATATTTATTAATATTTTATGTGTATAGAATTCACAGAAAAGAAGGAAATATCAAAGAAGTAGTGAGACTTGTGGCTTAAATACCATTTTAACAAAGGAAAGGGGGTTTGGGCTTCAAAGGATGACCATTGTGGGAAAGCGAGTAGGAAATATATGGGGGGAATTAATGGAAGATAAGGGTTATTTTAGTAAAGTTTGTTTATGCACACTCATCTCAGTGCCTACTGTCAGGGAATGAGTCATTCTCCTTTTCCTGGTATGGGAGAGAGAACACCTACACATGGGAAATTTATACCACCTTCAGAAAGGGAAATTTACGCCCTACTTTCAGGTAGAAAAAAGGAAGGCAAAGAATTCTTCCTGCATTTGCCGATTCTCAATTGCCTTCAGCTCAAAATAATTCTTTTACCAAAGTGGCATATTTCGGGAGGCGTACCCTGATTCCCTTCAATGGCTATGTTCATAGAGAGAGACCCGGAAGGTCTGATACAAGGCAGTCTGATACAAGGCAGCTCTCAGAAACTTAGCAGTAAAAAAATTCTGAATAGTTGCCTCTGACTGACTCATTGTCTATTATGGCTCCTTCTGCCCCCTTTGGAAATGGCTAGAAGTTATTAAAAAATTACTAAAATATAGACATAGCACTTGGTTGAATTTAAAGAAGTGTAACCAGAGAGTGCAGAGATTGCCATTCTATCAGGACAAAATAACATATTCATTAATATTCACATTACTTTGATTCCAAGTCACAACCTGCCTAGAATGCTGAGTCCAATCTTCTCTTTTCTTTTTAATTTAATTTAATTTTTAATTCTTTTAGAGAAAGGGTCTCACTCTGTCACCCAGGCTAGAGTGCAGTTGTGAGATCATGGCTCACTGCAACCTCAACACCCTGGGCTCAGGTGATTCTCCCGCCTCAGTCTCCTGAGTAGCTTAGATTACAGGGGTACACCACCAAGCCCAGCTGTTGTTTTTTTTTTTTTTTTTTTTTTTTTTTTTTTTACATGGAGTCTCGATTTGTCACCAGGGTGGAGTGCAGTGGTGCAATCTCGGCTCACTGCAACCTCTGCTTCCTGTGTTCAAACGATTCTCCTGCCTCAGCCTCCTGAGTAACTGGGACTACAGGCATGCACCACCATGCCCAGCTAATTTTTGTATTTTTAGTAGAGATAGGGTTTCACCATGTTGGCCAGGATGGTCTCGATCTCTTGACCTCAGGATCCACCCGCCTCGGCCTCCCAAAGTGCTGGGATTACAGGCATGAGCCACTGTGCCTGACCAAGCCCAGCTAATTAAAAAAATTTTTTTTTTTGTAGAGACAGGGTCTTGCTATTTTGCCTAGGCTGCTCTCAAACTTCTGGGCTCAAGTCCTCCTGCCTTGGCCTCCCAAAGTTCTGGGATTACAGGTGTGAGCCATTGCCTTGGCCCAATCTTTTCTTACGGTAACTTGCCTCAGATATTTTGCAAGGTGATTAAAATTGCTTACTTACGTTGATTTAAAATTGATCTTCCCATTGTTTACAATCTCCAAGAGGAAACCAAGGCTACATCCTGAAGGAAATCTTAATCCCTGACCTTCAGGTGCTCCCTCTTCCAGACAGGCCTCACTATCTAGTAGAAGGCTTGCACCCAACCTCAGAAATGTTCCCATTTACCAAGGCTGACACAGAAGGAGCAGTACAAGTCTGCTCTGGGTTTACTGCTGAAACTCAATGTCAGCAGCTCAAAGCGCTATTGGTACTTGAGGAAAAGTGAGTAAGTTCTGTTTTCCAGTGTCACACTTACTTAAGGATATCAACATGAAACTAAAGAGAAAAATCCATGAAACAGCTGCCCAGGCTCTAGCAGATAATAATTCTAGGTGGTCAACTTTCAATTATTTATCTCTCTCTCATTTACACACAGCTGTTTTTGCCCAAAGCATGTCCTGGGCACCAGAGTGATTAAATATGGGGTGTATTCAGTATTAGCCCCAATTTTTTCCGGACCAGAATTTCCACCAGAATATTAAGCGATAATTCATCATTATATATCTATGTTATATCTTTGCAGGGAGCTGAAGATAGAGGTGAAAAAGGCCACTCTAATCCCCGCCTTCGTGGAGGTTGCATTTGGTTGGGGTAGATAGTAAATGCTTAAATATATACAAAAATGTAAGATAGAGAAAAAGGGTGTGAAATAAAATAAGATAGCTTCCCAGAGGCTTTTTCTGAGAAGATGCTATTTGAGCATAGCCCTGGATGACAAGAAAGATCAGCCTTGTGAAAATTTTTAAGGAAGAGCTTACCAAGCAGATAAAATAGCAAATAAAAAGTCCTTACAGCTAGATCGTGCTTGGCATGTCTCAGCTGCTGTAGCTAGAGTGACAGGAGCTTCATTCAGAAAAGAGGAGGGTCAAGGGAGAAAGGTCCTGAACAACGTACCCACTATAGTAAAACCTTAGTACTTCACTTTCATGGCCAGTTGAAGGGTTAAACAGAGGAGTTATAGAATCTAGTTTAGGTTTTAAAAGGAGTACTCAGCATTGTGTGCTGAGAACTTTAGGACAACTAAGGAGTTCATGGGAGAGACTATGATAGCTTGGACTAGTGTGGTAGCAGGGGTAATGGAAGGCGCCAAGACCCAGGTAAGTGATTTGGAGGTAGGTAACTGGGATATATTGTTAAAGTAATATTCACACTCCTGCTTCAATGTAGGGTGAATTTTCTCTCAGTAACTCCTGTTTTGCTTCTCAGACTGGACCTCAAAAATGTCTCAGACTCTTGTTGATATTTTCTACAGTACTTTATCCTGCCCTGAATAAATAAGTGGATATGGGGGAGTATATTAGTCTCCTAGGGCTGCCATAACAGAATACCACAGCCTGGGTATCTTAAACAATAGACATTATTTTTCACAGCTCTGGAGGTTTAGAAATCCAAAATCAAGGTGTTAGTAGGTTTGGTTTCTTCTGAGGTGTCCATGGCTGGCAGATGGGCACCTTTTTGTTGGGTCCTCACAGTCTTTTCTGTGTGTACATCACTATGGTCTCTTGTTCTTAGAAGGATATCTTTCCTGTTGGATTAGGATCCACCCATATGACCTCATTCAACTTAATTATCTCTTTTAAGACTTGATCTCCAAATACAGTCACATTGAGGATAGAGCTTCAACATATACATTTTGTGGGGATGCAATAAAGTCTTTAACAGGGAGGGTTATCACCTAATCTAACCCACTTTAGACTTTGCTTAAGCAGAGCCTTCTTAGCAAAGAGAGAAATAATTCATTACTTTCCTAAACCGAGCATATGTAAATGTCAAATAGAGATTAATATTTTTAACATTCTTTTTTTTTTTTTTTTTTTTTTTAGACGGGAGGGGGCTTTTTCTCCCCCCCCGGGGTGGGGTGGCACGATCTCGGCTCACTGCAACCTCCGCCTCCCGGGTTCACGCCATTCTCCTGCCTCAGCCTCTCCGAGTAGCTGGGACTACAGGCGCCCGCCACCACGCCCGGCTAATTTTTTGTATTTTTGGTAGAGACGGGGTTTCACCGTGGTCTCGATCTCCTGACCTCGTGATCCGCCCGCCTCGGCCTCCCAAAGTGCTGGGATTACAAGCGTGAGCCACCGTGCCCGGCAATATTTTTAACATTCTTAACCTCAGTTGTTATACAAATAGAGAGGTTCTAATATTTTATTGCCCCCTACTCTAATATCATTTTACTAGAGACCACTGCATTACAAGGACGGCCATGAGATTTTGCAAGTGATTACAATAGGTAATTTATATATTTTTTTGCCACCAACAGTAATTACACTATTAATCTCAACCAGCCTCCATGAAAATGTATGTCCCTAGACACAAGAGAAGTAGTGTAAAATTATAGAAAAGTTGTGCAAATCCATCCATGATACTGATAAATAATTCCACACACATTCTTATTGACAGTGGGTGGAAATATTTTTCCGAGTTATTTATGTAGCAGAATCAGTATAGTCATATGTAAGTTTTAGTTTTTTTTTTGTTGACTCATTCATTTGTTTATTCCATATAGCTACCAATTATTGTCCTTACCATTTGAGCCATTTGGCTAAATAATTTACATATTAAATTAATATGGTGGAATGTTTCTCATTTTACATGTTAGGGGACTAATATTAAAGTCCAAGTAACTTACTCAAGATCATCCAGAAAGTAAGTGTCACAGCCAGTTATCATACCAGATTTGTGTGCTTCCAAGCTGCATTACCTTACCTAATGTAACTTTCAACCAACCTTGAAAATCACCCATGTGCCTCATTTTGGAGTATGAGTGGAAGATAAAAGAATTAATAAAGGCATATCTCCGAAGAGTCTTATGATTTAGGTCAAGTGTGGTGGCTCCACACTTGTAATCGCAGCTTTTTGGGAGGCCAAGGCAGGAAGATCACTTGAGGCCAGGAGTTCAAAACAAGCCTGGGCAATATAATGAGACCCTGACCCCACAAAAAAATAAAAAAGAAATTAACTGGGCATGGTGGTGCATGCCTGTAGTCCTTGCTATTCAGGAGGCTGAGCTAGGAGGATTGCTTGATCTCAGGAGGTGGAGGCTACAGTGAGCCCTGATTGGACTACTTCATTCTGGCCTGAATGACAGAATGAGAACCTGTCTCAAAAAAAAAAAAAAAATCTTATGTTTTAAACAAGAAGATAGGCATGTAAATAAATAAAGTCCTGTAAGACTATGAATGCTATGATATAATTATACACAGACCACAAACCCATAAGGGATCAGGTGAATCCTTCTACCTCTTGGGGACTAGTAAATTTTCCAAATAAAGATACCATTTGAGCTGAATCTGGAAATATGTGTCCATTATTCAGATAATGCGAGTAGAAGTGAGGGGAGGAGATAGCAGTGGAGGGAAAGATTCCAGATGGAAGAAGTAAATTGAGGCCAGCACAAAATGGCACAGAGATGTTTGGGATTTATCCTTTTGGAAACTAGAAATACTATCAACTCTATATTAACCCATTACCTGGATAGTGGAAAATAGGAGGCGAGCACAGATAAAATGTGGTTCAGACCCACCTAATCCCAATTTGTGATTTAAGATGGATATTTAATACAAATGCATTAAATTAAAATGTTTAAATCGTTTGCTCTGTTAGCTGAGTAGTTCTTTCATTCTTCTTCACCATCCTATTCTTCCTCTTCTTCCTTTTTCGAATGAAAATAATTTTAGGTAACATCGGTTTTCATTGAATGAACTCGACATTTTATTTTCTAAATATCCCAGCAAGCAGTCATTCAGAGCTGCCTTGTTTTTGTCAGCTAACTCCTCGCTCTCACTGTCATTCTCCCCTTCACATTGCACAAATACTAGTTCGCTGGCAACAGTCAAGCCATCAGCTTGGAAATTAAATTACCTGCCATTCTCCCAGTTTTTCTCTGTGTAACCCTAGACTGCCCCTTCAGCTCTCCATGAGGCAAGTCTCTCAATATAACAATGAATGGGAAGAGTTTAGGGCCATATCTGTCAGTTCAAGGTCACAAAGGCTTGAAAGCAAATTCTGGGCTTTGTTCTTCAATGCTCTCCATCTTACCTTCATTGTCCTCCAAATTCTCTGCTTAAGAAAAAAAACATCTTGGGAAAAGGCATAGAAAAGAGACTTCTATTCTGTCACTGCCACAAGAAAGATTTTTGCACAGAGCTTGAGACAAACTGCAGAGAGCTGCTCCCACATGGAAGAGAAGCTAATAGACTAACAGACCTCTGTAAGCAAACACATCCACCTCTGATTGTACAGGTGGAGGGGCGTTCCTGAATTGCAGTAGGTACAGTGTAAAAATGTAATGACTCCTACATAATTATAAGTAATAAATTCACTCTGACGTGTAGATATTTCTCTCATTCACAATAGTTTTAATTATTTTCCCTTACAAACACGCTGCCTTTTGGTTATTTTCTTCCATGTTTTGCCATAACATGGTTAATCTATCCCTGGAAAATTGAAAGTTGACTGCAATTCAATATTCCTGGAACACAGAGCACTTTGGGCAGTCACAGATCCAGAGATGGAAAATTAAGCAGGCATCTAATCTTGGATGGCCTTTGTGCCATGCCTTTGGCAGGGGGAAGCCACTGGAGAGTTTTAAGCAGCAGAGGGACATGCTCATATTTGCATTTTAGAATGATCACTCCAGTGTTCCCTCAGCAATGGCAGTCAGGAGAATGAGAAGTGATGAGACCCTGAGCTAAGCAGTTTCTGTGGGGAAGATGTGGAAGTAAAGTTTTCCTGAGACAATGAGGACAAATAGTTAAGGGGGCAGTTTAGATGGGGGTCTAGGAGAAGCAATGGAGGTGAGGAGGGAAAAAGCAGTGACTGTCTGGCCTCGCCTCTAATGACTGAGTGAGCACCATTCGCTGAGAAAAGTCTCCTGGGAAAGACTCATAATTGGGAAAAATAAATTTTATTTTGGTAATTTAAAGTTAAGGTGACTTTTTTGTATTTACATAGAAATACCTACTATACAGTTAAATACATCAGGAGGATGTTTAGGGATAACATTGAGATTTGGGAGCTGTTGGGGTGATATAGGGGGTAGTTAGTGAAGTCGCAAGTGAGAATACTCGCCACCCTTCCCAAATTCCTAGGGTGTCTTTTGATATTGGTGATATTGATTTTGATATTCTAAAAAATATGTTGATTTTTTAAAAGTTGTAGATATTATTTGACTTGATACAATGGAATCTCAAGATATGGCTGTCCCCTCAACTTGTATTTTTCTTGAAGTTCTCTGATTTCTTGCTTCCAAATGCCAGCTTGCTCTCTAGATTTGCTGCTGTCCTGCCTGGGTCTGCAATCATGGTCACGCTCGAAGGTTCTCTTTTGCCTCTCTCTCAATTTCCTATATATCATATACTCTTTTCCAGTTTACTCCTTTGATTTAGTGAAGTGCAGCTTCCAGCAGCTTTCTGAGAAAGGTGCTTGTGAAGCAGATTTGTCAAGACAATGCTGTCTTTTATGTTTACATTTTATTAATTGGGTATGGAAATCCAGATTGGAAATTAATTGGTATCAAATCTTTTCAGACATTCTTGTCTTCTCAATAATAAGTTGCAGTTGAGAAGTCCAATGCTATTATACTATTATGTCTTTTGATCATAACTCTTTCACTCTAGAAACTTGTAGAATCTTTTTTTTCCCCTTTATTCTGGCATTTCATGACGACATGTGTCTGTTTTGCTGGGAACTTATTTGGCAGTTTCAATCTAAAAACTGATGTCCTTCAGTTCTGAAAAAAATCTCAGATTATTTTTTAAATGTTTCTTTTATTTGTTTTACAATTATCTCTTAAGGTCATATAACTTAGAGGGTGAACTTTCATTTTCTGTTTATTTCTTTCCTTAAAAAAAATTTCCTTGAGGATTTTTCAACTTTAAACTTTCTATCAACATTTTAAATTCAGCTACACTCCTTTTAATTTCTCAGTTCAAATGTTGTTGTTTTTTTAAAACTTTTCTTCATTATACCCTCCTCTAGCTTCATGTATATCATTTCTATAATCTCTCCGAGGATATTTATTTGTTTTCATTTTATTCTGTATTGTTTTCTATTTTTGCTGCTGCTTCTGTTTCTTCTGAGTTTTTTTTTCTGTTTATTTAATTTGATTTCTTGCTCATGGTGTAGTCATTCTTTAATTATCTGGTGTTTCTGGGCTGTGTCTTCATCTTTCTAAAGATTATCAGAAATTCTGAGTTCGAGCAGGAGAACTTATGTAATGATAAACATCTTTAAAAATAGCTGCACTGAGCCTTTTGTGTGTGTGTGTGTGTGTGTGTGTGTGTAGGCAGAATCCTCCAATTACCTCTTTCTTCGGAGCATTGGTCTAGACAGTTTCCCCCAATAGGGAAACCTTTTAATATCTCACATGGGGCATAGAAACCTGGATGTCAGCCTCCCCAAAATTCAGGGTAGGGGACTGAGTTCTAATTTAGCAGTTAGGTCTGTGGTTCTTAACACTGTTTGAACATTATGGTGGGAAATTTGAAAAAGTCTCATGTTCATGACATAGGCCAAAACAATTCAGTGACAATCTCTAGGGGTGGCACCCAGACATTTTTAAAAAAGTCTTCCAGGTGATCCTAATGTTTGTCTCAGGTGAAGACCCACTGGGCCAGCAGCATCAGCACATCTATATCACCTGAGAACTTTTCATAAATTCAAATTGTTGGGCCCCACCCTTGAACTACTGGGTCATACAGTCTGGGGTGGGGCCCAACAATCTATGGTTTAAGTAGCTCTCCAGGTAATTCTAATTCATGCTGAAATTCGAGAACTTCTAATGTAGATTATCACTTAATCCTTCTTCTCAGTGTCCTCGGTAATCCTTCTGGGTGAATTTCTAATCTTTCACCAGGCTTGAGGAAAGGCACTCCCTTGGCAGTGTACACTGGGTTCTAACCACTTTTTTAATAGAATAAAGCAATCCTCCTATTTTCAATTGCATCTATCTCCCTATTTTCAGACATTTTAAGGTCCACAATTTCTAATCTAGTCTGAGCTTCTGCAGTACAAATTAACTTGCATCTGACCTCCTCCTATTGCAGGTCTAGACTTTCATTTTATCTATTAACTCATGAGCAGTTATTATCTACTTTCAATCCACTTCTGTTTTTTATTGCCATGGTCTTCTCTCCTATTCTTCGTCTGTGTAGCTTTATGAATTTTTTATTGTTTTCTTATAAATTTTGGTTTGCCAGGAGAGAGAAGAGATAAAATTGGTCAGATAAAATACAAGACACCCAGTTAAAATTTAATTCCAAATAAGTAACAAGACTTTTTTTTGTATATCCTAATAAACTACTCTTCATTATCTGGAATTCAAATGTAACTGGGTATATTTTCTATTTTAAACATGAGGGGCTGATTTTTTAGAAAAATCTAATTTTAAGTCATGGATCTCAACAACTCTGGCATAGGGCAGTAAAAATACATATTCTGAATATTTCAAAAATAAGTTATTAATTTTAATGATACATCTTAAGAGGTAAAGCATTATAAAAAATTTAATAATTATAATTCCAAAATATAATTGAAATATGTATTGCCACTGCCTTTAATTTGGATTGAAGCTTTAATTCAATTTATATTAATCAAGTTATGCTTGCACTGAGTAGTATAGTGTTATTAGGTCCAATGGGAGACTATTTTACGAATAGGGCAGTGTAGTGGAAAAAGCATTGAAATTCAAGTAGTGCTGACTGGGAGTTAATGCCACACTCCCGCTGTGTGACCTTCAGGAAGGCCACCTTTCGCTTTTCCATTTGCTTATTTTTAACAGTGTGTGTGTTAACACATCATATCGCTTTTATGACAATGAAATAAGACAATTGTATTTACTGAATTTAGAGACCTGCAAAGGGCCTGGAACTTAGTGCTTGGTAAATATTATTTTCCTTCTTTCTCTCTCTCTCTTTTGGAGAAGATTTTGGAGACTGTACGGTAGGATCAATTTATATTTATGTTAATTATCAGTATTAACATATTTAACATATGAATATTAAAATAATCCATTAATTCCTTTAATATCTCTGTTAGTGAATGTATTATTTTGCTAGGGCTGCCATAACAAAGTCCCACAGACTGGATGGCTTGAGAGAAGTTGATTTTCTAGTAGTTCTGGAGGCGAGAGGTCTGAGATCAAGGTGTTGGCAGGTCTGGATTCTTCTAAGGTCACTCTCCTTCCTTGTAGATGACTGTCTTCTCCCTGTGGTTCCACATGGCCTTTCCTCAGTGCGTATCTGTGTCCCAATGTCCTTTTCCTATAGGAAAACCAGTCACACTGGATTAAGGTCCATCCTAATGGGGCCTCGTTTAGACTTAATTATTAAATATCTCTTTAAAGACTCTCTCTCTAAATACAGTCTCAGTCTGAAGTACTGGAACTTAAGAATTTAGCACATGAATTTTGGGTGGGAGTTACAATTTAGCCGCTAACCGTGAAGTAGATTTACTCATTATTACTTAAACACAGCTTACCCCCTACCCTATATTAGCTCCCTGCTTATTATGTACAGCTTAAGCAAGCAGTGTTTGAATTTCCATAATTTCCGAAGATTCTAACATCTTCATGTCAATAACAGTGTGAAACAACAACAAAAAATGTGAGATGAACAAATGTGATTCCAAGTAATAATTATGCAGTTCAAAAACAAAGTTCAAAAGAATGCAAAACATTGTGAAGAATATAAAGAATTATAAGACAGGATGCTTGCTCTCAAGAGCTTTCATCTCTGGATAAGGAGTCAAAATTAGTACCAATGAAACGATAAGGAAAAGCAACCATTAAATACAAAATCATGTAATTCTGTCTGTAGAGGAGCCTTAGAATGAGGGAGAAAGAAGTATCAGTGTGGGCTGTGCTAGTCTGAAATACTTCACTGAGGATGTGTTTATACTTGTACACTGAAAGGTGAATATAGTGGGTTATGTGAAGACACATGTATGGAAACCATCATAAATAAGAATTGAACTGTGACTATTTTCTTCATAGCACTAATAGCAGTCTTCACTTACTTCTTTTCTATTTGGTTATTTAGACTTAATTATTAAATACCTCTTTAAAGACTCTCTCTCTAAATACAGTCTCAGTCTGAAGTACTGGAACTTAAGAATTTAGCACATGAATTTTGGGTGGGAGTTACAATTTAGCCGCTAACCGTGAAGTAGATTTACTAGAATATTAGGTCTATAATGGCAGAGATCTTACTACTCTTGTCTCCTATCATTTTTCCATCATCTGGAATCATACTTTACAAATAATAGATGCTCACTATTAATTGAATAAATGGATTAGTATCGTAAGATGATAAGACTGGAATTGGAAAGGAGTCTCGGTAGGTGGAATAAATTTGATTTGTAGGGCTTTAAAGATCTGATAGAGAATTTAAAATTTGAAGCTGTATATAATGAGGAGGCTTTGAAGAATCTTTAGCAAGAATTATGCACGATGAAAAATAAGTTCTTAGATGACTGCAACAACCTAGAATAATTTTTCCAGGACAATTGGGGTCTTAAATTCACACTGGTCATTCTTGAGATGCCTGTTGTCTGAGTCCTAATGGTCCCTGATGAGCACAAGCTTCTTTGGTCATGGTCTTCATGGCCGTGGTTCTTTGTAGTCTGTTCCTTTTCCCATTTATTTACTGACCCTGTACCATGCCGTCAGAAACAAATTGATCACACTCGGAAACTTTATGTGTGAACAGAGTGTGGTTTTGTGCTACTCTTAGAAGCCCTACCCACTTAAAACTATGATCCAGAACTGGGTTTCATAGACATCTCTACTGCCTAAGGAGCCACCAAAGGGTGAGTCTGGCATTTTACATGTTGCCTGTGGAAATTAGTTTTCTCCATTGCCAAAAGGTAGGGTAAACAACCACAGTGTCTGCCACAGTTTGGCTGCCTTCTAGTGGTCAAGGAAGAAAGATTTTTTTCTAAGTTTTGTTTCTAGTCTCCTGTAGCAATAAAAATAATGCAATCAGAAACAAATTTTTTTATTTTTATTTATTTATTTTTTTGTACTTCTTTTTTTATTTTTTATTATTATACTTTAGGTTTTAGGGTACATGTGCACAATGTGCAGGTTTGTTACATATGTATCCATGTGCCATGTCGTTTTGCTGCACCCATTAATTCGTCATTTAGCATTAGGTATATCTCCTAATGCTGTCCCTCCCCACTCCCCCCACCCCACAACAGTCCCCGGAGTGTGATGTTCCCCTTCCAAGAAAATGTGGCACATATACACCATGGAATACTATGCAGCCATAAAAAATGATGAGTTCATGTCCTTTGTAGGGACATGGATGAAACTGGAAAACATCATTCTCAGTAAACTATCGCAAGGACAAAAAACCAAACACCGCATGTTCTCACTCATAGGTGGGAATTGAACAAGGAGAACTTATGGACACAAATTTTTTTTATTATCTTGCCGTAGAGATGTGTTCAAATGTTCAGTTTTAAATGAATGTAACCCAGGCCCACAATAAATTACTTAGCTGACTGAAATGTGAGAATTTGCAGAGAGATGCGTCTTGGAGAATCATCTACCTCCATGGCTCTCCTTAGCTTTAATGTGTGTAGTTTCTGCTCAAGACCCATCGGGTCCGAGAGGGTGAGTCAGGAGGGAACATCTTCATTTCCTGAGTGGCACATTCAGTTAGGGGTGGTCCAAATAAAAACACCCCTATGCTCCAGTGTTATATAGTCTTAGCCTCACTCAATCACCCACGTCCCCATGGTGAGGGGCTTTGGCCTAGGAGACAGAAATGGAACACACTTTGATTTGGACTTTAACAATGGCCTTTTTCTTTAGCCAGCCAGCCCAGTAGGCCCTCAATTCTACACTTCAGGTAAATTCCTCTTGTTAATTTTTGATTTTGCCCATAATTTATGCTTTAATATTTTTATAAATTTTATTTCTGAAGTAATAAACACATAATAACAGAACAAATGATACAGAAGAGACTCATCAATTATCAATAGCAACGTCTCCTACTCTAATCTTTCTGTCCCTACTCCAGCTTCTTAGGGACAAATCTCTTATAGCTGTCTGTTATTAGTTGTAGTTGTACCATTTTCTTTCCTTCCTTCCTCCCTTACTTTCTTTTTTCATTTATTTTTTTCTTCTTCCTTCCTTTTTTTCTTTCTCTTTTCCTGGAGTTCTTACTCCCAGAGTCTTCTATTCTCATGATCCAATATAGAGAGCTTTTTATGCTTGCCTCATAGCATTTATTCTGGGGCTTTCCTTTGCCATCTGGCTTTGTTCAGTTTCCTGTTTTTTAGATTCCTTCTCATTATCTTGACTTATTTTCTCGTTTTGTTCCAGCTTAACTTTCAGTTTCTGTTTAAGAAAGAGTTCATGGGAGGTAAATTTATGATATATATCTCCCCTCTGCACTGCTACACACACACACACACAGAGAGAGAGAGACAGACACACACACACACACGCACACACACAGAGAGAGAGACAGACACACACACACACGCGCGCGCGCACACACACACACACACACTTTTTTTTTTGAGACAGAGTCTCGCTCTGTCACCCGGGCTAGAGTGCAGAGGCACGATCTTGGCTCACTGCAACCTCTGACTCCCGGGTTCAAGTGTTTCTCCTGACTCAGCCTCCTGAGTAGCTAGTATTACAGGCGCACATCACCATGCCTGGCTAATTTCTGTATTTTTAGTAGAGACGGGGTTTCGCTATGTTGGTCAGGCTGGTCTCAAACTCCTGACCTTGTGATCCACCCACTTTGGCCCCCCAAAGGGCTGGGATTACAGGCGTGAGCCACCATGCCCGGCCACACTTCTTACACTTAATTAATAGTTTACTATAGAGTTCTACCTAGATTGTAATTTCCCCTAATAATTTCCCAGGCATTGCTTCACTGCTTTCTAGTTTCTAGCAATGGTGAAGAGAAGTCTAACATGGTAGTTTGCAAAGAAGGACTGGGTAATCCTTTGTAAGTGACTTACCTTTTTCTTATCTCCAAACTTTTAACAAAGATTGTTTTTAAGCACAGTGTTCTGAAATGTTACATGCATATATTCATTTTTTTTACTCTTTTTGCTGGTGAATCACTTGAAACTGTCATCCTCAAACTTTTTGTTTGCAGGACCATTTTATAGTCTTAAAAATTATTGAGATCCCTAAGAGTTTTTTAGATGTGGGTTATACATAACAATATTAGATATTAAACCTGATAAAATTTAAAAAATATTTATTACAAATTCACTTAAACATTACAAAATAAACATTAATGTTTATATGTTATATTTTTAATGTTAATAGTTATATTTTCTTAAAACAATTACGAGAGTGGCAATGGTCTATATTTTGCAAATTTTCTGAATGTCTTAATATAATATAGCTGAATTTTCATACCTGATTCAGGAGATGTTGTGTGGGTTCATATATATGTCATTAGAATAGAGAGGATTATTTTAAAAGCTTTTTCAGATGATTGTGGACATTCTTCTTTTAAAACTACACCAAAACTCAACAAATGTTAGTTTCTTAAAGGTGAATAGCAAAGAGCATATAATTAAATTTTTATTTCCTCTCATATATAATTTATTGGCCGAATTTTCACTACAAATTAATCATTTACTGTGCATGATTTTGGCTCAGCTTGTGTTGTTCATTTGAAAAACAATTGCTTCTTTCAGTTATGTATATCTTCCCAGTGTGGACATATTTCATTATACCATATCAAAAAAAAAATACATTCATGAATATTGCCAGAAATCTCATTAGAAAAATTTTTAGGTATTAGGAAGCTGTCAAACTTATGGTATTGATAGAAGTTTTCCAAAACTCTAATCTTCATTTGAAAGCTTTAATTTTATCATTGAAAATAAATTATCTCAGTTTTCTTATATGACAGTTTTTTATGTTTCATTCATTTTTGAGTAAACATCTTTTAAATATTTAACTCTGAATAGCCATAGTCTGTCAGTCATTCTTCAAAGATAAAATGATGTTCTATGAAAAAAGTAGCTAATTCTTTTTGCAGTTCAAGCAATCTCATAAGACATTCCCTCTAGGCAATTGTATGCTGGTATGCAGCAGAAGGACCTTATGCACTTTTCATTTTGGGACACAATATTAAAATGTCATGTCCTAGCTTTAATAAAATTAATACTTTTTTTTGATCAATTAAGGTAATTTTTAAGTAAAACTGGCATTTTTTTCCCCCTGTGAGTGCATGGCAGTAGTGAATTCAGTGATTCCTAGTACAGTTTAATGCTACTGGGCTTTCAAAACAAATATTCTACTAACTTTTTTTTTTATCTTTTTTCTACCATTTCTGAGGTTTCTTTGGTCTTTTTTCTCTATATTATGGAAGGTTGCCTCTACCATATTTTCTGATGATTCTATTGAAAAATAATTTTTAGTAGATTTTTTAATCTCTAAAGACTCTTCTTTTGTAATTCATTTTTCACAGCATCTTTTATTTTCTTGAGTGGCCTATGTACTAGAGTCTCTTGAGTATGTTAATTAGATATTAGATAATTTTAAAAAATTAAAAAGATTTTTTCTAAATTATTATTTGTGCACCTATGTTTATCTTAGTGTTTATTTTTCATTGTGCTACAATTTCCCTGAGCTGGAGATCCTTGATTTCCTGTGATGTTTAACAAAGAAGGACTGTGTATCTTTTATGGATGTCTTTTACCTTTATGAGAGTAGAAGTCTTTTCACTTGGTATCTTCCTTGAGGGGAGTTCTGCAAGGCATTCAACACTGTGACTTGTAGGTTTAGTTTCAGGAGGGACTTGGGGGTCAGGATTTGATTCCCATGAATGCCAGAATGAAGAGAACTGTGTTGCATGGCACCAGCTTTAATATTCAAAACCTCTTCACTGAGTATCTTAGAAAAGGGCTGTGGCTACTTATTTGAGACTTTTTATCAGCTGTCAGCCCTCTGTGAACTAGAGGCAAAGAGCTAAGGAGATGGAGATGGCATTACATATAAAAATATCTTTATTTAATTGCCCAAATAGAGTTAAATAACCTTATTTTAACTTCTAGGTAGAAATTGATTTGTGGTCTCAATTTGTGGCCATTAATTCTATTCTTCTTGATAAGTCTAAATCATTCAAATCCTTTTACATTATGACTTTATTTTAAATTACTGCATTGCCTTAAATGTTTTTAATGCTCTCATGGAGTCTTGGAAAGAACACAAGTTTTGCAGATAGGGAGACCAAATATGTAAATTTGATTAGGTTACTTAATCTTCATAGAGCCTCAGATTATTTATAAAATGGAATGATAATTGTTTCCTTACAGTTTTGCTTTCACAATTTGAAATAATACAATATGAGGGGGAGATCTCTATTTTTTTTATCTGTGGCACACTGTAGAGTCTCTCATATCAAATGAGCACTCAATAGGTTGTACCAGTATAAATTAATACAATTTTGGAGAAAGGGTCACTAGAAGAAATAGAGAAGGTTAACAATCATGACGAGACCAGTAACGGAGAGCACACATGATCAAAAGCTTACACACTTTTAACAAATAGAAAGTTGGAGAACAATGTATATTTAATAATTGTTGTTTAGGTATTTTGTTAGATTTTGCCATTTATTTACAAATGCATATAGTACAAAACTACGTGATTATGTTTAAGTATGTAAATAATAAAAGCTGATTTTATATTAATGTGAAATATGCTTTTGTTTACATCCATATGCTTACATATTATGTAAAATATAAGAATATTATATATTCTTTTCTAAGAAAAAGAAAAGTTGAATTGAAGAATCTAACTGTAGAGGTGGAGGAAAGTTTGAACAATAAAATGTCACTACGAGCTGCATTTTTAAATGTAACAGTGATTTTACTGTTTCCCTTAGAAACAGAGTTTGGAAATATAACAAAAGAAATCAGAGTATTATAGTTTAGTAAGTATTTATTATTATTTAATAAGACAATTATACTTTCCTTTAAAAAATATCTTTCCTTTTTCTAGATAAGAAACTGTGGTGGGCAGACCAAAACTTAGCTCAGCTGGGAACCTGCAGCAAAAGAGACGGAAGAAACCCCACCATCCTACGGAATAAGACTTCTGGGGTAGTTCATATGAAAGTATATGATAAAGAAGCACAGCAAGGTAAGTCACACTAATGAATTTGTGCCAGGTTTTGAATACATAATGTGCTCTTTTTTATACTAGCTCCTCAATTCAACAATAGAAGGTTTCTATTCTTGCTTCTAATAAAAACAGAGAAAAAAGGAAAACGTTGCTTACTACTGTAGGAGAAATACCTTTACCATAGGTGCCGAATGAGCTTTGAAAGCATTAGCAAACCTGCCTTAGGAGCCTTAATTTGTCAGGTCTTCAAAGAGGTCTTATCCTGTTCTTGACTAAAAAATTACAAGAATAAGAAAATATATCCTGGCAAAATAGATACAATGCATAGTTAAGCCCAGAATCTGAATGAACTACGGGACTTCAAATGAACTGCATCAACAAAAGAATTCCATATCCGAAGCACTATGTTGTTTGGCTGTGAGCATTTTGCGTTTTTGTTTTTGGTTGTCCAAATTGTGTGCAGCGAAATGGAGTGAGAAATAACAGATGGTTTACATAGGTAGACTCGTCACACTGCCCAAATGGCAATTGGGTTAGAGATGGCAGCCAGTACAGCCCCACATCTGCTGGTCCTTTCTTACTTTTTGCTTCATAATCCATGACATTGGCAGAATTCTCTTTCTAAAAAAAAAAAAAAAAAAAAAAAAAAAGTACTGCACTTTCATACATTAGTCTCTTCCATGAAAATCCTTAGCTTCACATACTTTTCTTAGGAAAAGTTTTCCAGAATGATTTTGAACACTAAGATAGGGATTTTCATCTGAAGGATTTGAGGTATGTAGAGTAAAACAGAGAAGAGTAGGGGGAATAATAGAAAACCAAGGGGATTGCTATTTCTGCAGATAGGTAATGACCATCAAGCAAGCAGAATGTATTGAACATACCAATTGAGAGCGCTGCCTGCACATCAGGAGATAAAATGGAGATCGGATTAGGATTTGCTTTCCCTGTACAGAGAATGGGTCACATTGGTTTGGAATCTTTACTTGCCCCAAGCAGAAGAAAACATATTACTTATTCATACAAAATTAATCACTTTGGAAGAAAAAATTGCTGTAAACATTTATCTGAAGTATTTATTGGGTTCCTTTCATTGTTGAGAATTTATGAATGTTTGTAGATTCACATATACAGAATGTATGTGCCCCCAAGAGAATGTATATACATACATATACCTGAGAATGTATGACCTGAGAATGTACATAATACCCAAATGGTTATCTATTTGTTCTCTGAATTTTTTGAGTCATGTCCACAATAATAAGGATATTTTTCACTAGCAATTCAGTAGTGAAACTTTTTCTGTATCAAAATAATTGTACTGACATTCAAGTCATGGGAAATAGATTATGTAATTGAGAATAAAATACTGGTACTCAGTAAATAAAACATTGAAACATTTTCTCAGATTTCCATAGAATATAATTATGTGTAAAAGCTCACAGTACTATTATAAATCTTAGTGAATAACGCGTACATATGAGATTGTATCTGAAAACATAACATTAGAAAATAATGAGAGAGAGAGGGAAGGTGTGCAAGAGAGAGAGAATTTCCAAACAAAGCATTTAAAAAATATTTACCCACTTTTCCAAACTGTGAACAAGCATATGCTTTGTTTTAAGCTGTAAATTAACATGTCAAATTTTCTAGATGTAATTCGAATGAAGTTTTTAGGGGAAACATTTAGTATATGATGCTCGGTGCATTTTACTCCTGTTAATGAGATTTTCCTCATCTTTTAAAGATTTGATTCTATAGGTATAATTGGGTGTTCTATGCTCTGTGAAAGTATTGCCAAATGAACAAGGACCTCTAGCATTTAGAAATCAATGGTTTAATATGACTAAACTTAAAATTTAAGCAATGAAAATACCATTTTTACTAGAATATGCTGATAAAAGCATCTGTATTAAAGACAATCCCATTAACAGAATTACTGCAGGTAGTGTAAAAGCTTCATTAGTATGAAATATGACCAATTTAGGACTCTTTAAGGTGTTAACATTACTACCTATTTGGATTTCAAAGTACAATTAGTGATTTAATATATCATTTTTGACAAAGATCACTGGAGAGTTGAGAATTCTTGTTAGTCAAGTGGACTTTCTAGCTCCACTAGAGATTTGGGGCATGAGGTTTCAACATCAATATCATTATAAATTATTAAGCCAAGCTAGTATTTATAATTTGATAGATAACATAAATTTAAACATAAAACATAAATTTGTTACATAAATTATTACTTTTTAATTTTACTATATTTTCTACTTTATATGTAACAGAAAAAGAACCTTATTGTAAATAAGAATTCATTATTTTTTACTTTTTCTCTCCTTCACTATTAATTTCTTCTTAGAGACTAAACAAAGGATATATGAAATGTATATGGTTAGTGTTTAACATTAATTGTTGAAATATATTAATTTTATTGTTTATCAAAAATGTAGTTCTCTCTATATATCTGAATATTTATCTGAAATATTATATATAATACACGTGGCTATTTTTGCAATTATATTAAAAATGTACAGCCCCAGACCCAGAAGGTCCTTTTTTTCCATGTATCTTTGCTATTATCAAGGCTATATAATCCCTCACATTCTCTTATTTATTTATCTATTTTTTGAGATGGAGTCTCACTCTGTCACCCAGGCTGGAGTGCAGTGGCACTATGTCAGCTCACTGCAACTTTCGTCTCCTGGGTTCAAGCAATTGTCCTGTCTCAGTCCCCCAAGTAGCTGGGATTACAGGCACCCACTACCATGCCTGGCTAATTGTTTTTGGATTTTTTAGCAGAGACGGGTTTTCACCATGTTGGCCAGGCTGGTCTGGAACTCCTGACCCCAGGTGATCTGCCCGCCTCAGTCTCTCAAAATGTTGGGATTACAGGTGCGAGCCACCGCGCCCCTGGCCACATTCTCTTATTTTTACAAGTTCATTGTTTTTCCTAACCTATTTCTCTTTACTTCTTGTTCTTTTTTCTTTTTCTTTGAGACAGTCTCACTCTGTTACCCGGGCTGCAGTGCAGTGGTATAATCTCTGCAACCTCTGCCTCCAGGGTGCAACGATTCTCATGCCTCAGCCTCCTGAGTAGCTGGTATTACAGGTGTAGCCACCACGCCCAGCTAATTTTTGCTTTTTTAGTAGAGATGGGGTTTCGAGACAGTCTTGTCTCAGAACTCCTGACCTCAACAGATCTGCCCGCCTTGACCTCCCAAAGTGCTGAGATTACAGGTATGAGTCACCGTGCCTAGCCTCTTCAATTCCCTTATTTCTCTTTCTCTCCAAATGTTGTTCTTTCAAGCTTTACAGTTAAGTATAATCTGCCAATCTCTCCCCAGCCTTTCAGACTTGGTAGTTGAAATACATCTGCATCTAAATACATCTCTCTAAAAGATTGGCATTACATCAATATATCCATGCTTTCTACAAAATGAAATATGTAGATTGTCAGTATATAATTATTATAAATCTAGGCTGGGGGTGGTGACTCATGCCTGTAATCCCAGCACTTCAGGAGGCCGAGGTGGGTGGATCACTGGATGTCAGGGCTTCAAGACTAGACTTGCCAACATGGTGAAATCCTGTCTCCCCTAAAAATACAAAAATTAGCCGGGCATGGTGGTGGGCACCTGTAATCCCAGCTACTCGGGAGGCTGAGGCAGGAGAATTGCTTGAACCCAGGAAGTGGAGGTTGCGATGAGCCGAGATTGCACCACTGCACTTCAGCATGGGCAACAGAGTGAGACTGTCTCAAAAAAAAAAAAAAAAAAAAAAAAAA